>NW_009646928.1:7722254-7733409 GCF_000708025.1 Charadrius vociferus | reverse complement strand
GCTCAGTTTTAAATTGGGACCTTGTGATTTGACCCAAATCAACAGACTGCTTTATTTCTCACACTTCAAGCGTACAAGACTGAACATGGCAATCCTAAACATTGGTCCCACACCAACTCCTCTTCAGAGGTATGGCAGTCTTGAAACGCTGGAGGAGATCTCTATATATGAAGAAGCTGATGGGTTTTCAAGTCAGGACAAGACTGCAGTTGCAGCAGAGTCACTTGGTGGGCTGGACCAGATAACCTCCATAGCTCCTTTCCAACTTCAGTTATTCTGTAAATCACAAGCTGATACCTAACCAAAGGCAGTCTGCTACATGAGAAATCCAAGGCCCTTCACAAAAAGCATTCGTAGACCTCCTAGTAACTGCTATCTTGCATGATACCCTCACACAGTCTCTGCTTTTGGACAGCCTTTGTCACCTGAAGATCACAAAGACGACTGAGGAAAGCACAGGTAACTGTGGATCCACTAACCAGAGCTTCCTACCAATGACCAGCCTCACACTGCACTTAAGCCAGAGAATAAATACAGATAAATTATGCATATTGTTCTCCAAAGGTAATGCTCCAGCTGGCAGCTCACTGGTGCCACAGGAACCTGGTGTTTGTAACTGAGTGGTGCAGCTCCCAGAATAAGATCCTATTACTCAAAGTCTGAGCAATACTAGGGATTAGGGGCTGACTCAGTTTTCCCTACCTTCAGGCATAAGGATTGAACAGAGAGGGGAATGAAAAACTCTGCTCACAAGAACCATGGCCACTGCTGCTTGTGCTTGATGACCCCCCTTCCCCATTAAAGTGCACCCTGCAAGCACCAGTGATAGTGCCCAACACCAAGCTGCGCACACCCCTAAACCCTGCACAGCTCCTGTATACTCACAGGGACTGAGATTCCATGTTTCCTCGGACTCGGAGTTCAAAGAGAGCTGGGAAGGAGTGGGCCCGCGAGAAACACTGTAGCGGTAGCTCCCCATCAAGCTGCCCCCATTGGTGTCTGTGTGGCTGAGGGACAAGTACTGGCTCTTCATGCCCAACTCCTTCTTCCCGCAGCCCCCATCTAAACTGCGGGAGCTGGAATGGAGAATGCCATCGTGCTCGCCACTCAGCTCCGGGGTCCTGGTGCTGTTGCTGGTATCCATCTCTGAGCTGTCTTCCCCACCGATGTAGAACTTCCCAGTCTCACTGGCCAGGGCAGGTGCTTCCTCTGGGCCCTCCTGCTGGCTGCCTCCCTCCAGGATAGAGTCTGACAGGTCCTCACTTGTGCTATCGGGGCCAGGTGGCAAAGGTGTGCTGGAGCACACCTCTGAAGGCAGGATGACCACATGGTCACTGGAACAACTGGGACAGGCTATGGGCGCGCCAGCTGCTGCAGTATCTGTGGAAGATTTTGTCAGGGATAGAGAAAAAAGACAGCACAGCTCTCCCACAACAAGAATTTACTTTTTTTTTTTTCTCTGCAAACCACAAACCATCCTTTTCAAAGTAGACAGTAGGTCAAACTTGAGCAGCTTGTTGAGCAACTCTGTTCAGAATCATATCCTACACACCTCCCCTCACACATCACTGAAATTGTGGATCACTGCCAACATCCACCTGAAACAGCTCTACTCAGCTTTAGGGTGACCAGCATGTGCCATAGTTGCAACCAAAACTACATCAGGGCTTTGGCTCATGACTTTCCTCCACTTCACATCCACAAGTGCTCACGTAGCCTTTGAAGCCCAAGCTCATGATCAGTCAATCCAACCTTCTTTAGCCACATCCATCCCCAGCTTGGTTTACCCTCTAGCCAGCCAAACCACAAGCACGCTGTGTCCCCTCTCCAGCTGTCCTCATCCCTCCTGTCCCCAATTCCTGATGCTCCCTTCACCCACACCAGAGCAAACACTCAGCTGGATCTTGGGATTCCCACTACCCTTGCAAGGTCAGGGGGCGAGGAGTGTCCCAGGGTGGAAGAAAGTGCTGCAGACAGGACAGCACCTCTGCCCTCACTGCAGTACTTCTATCCCAGGATACTTTGTCAAAACGAGCAGCATCTTCAGAGCTAAGACTGGGGACTCCCCACTTCAATCGTAAACTGAGCTTTGAAAAATTCAGTAATCAGAAGATGCCTATTCAGCACTAGCCATGCCTCAGCCAAAATACCACATCTAGTTTCAGGCACCCAAAGAAAAATGCGGACAAATGGGAAGGAATACAAAGGAGACCAGCAAGAATAACTGCATTGTATGAGATATGACTGACAAGCAAATTATCTAGGGAGTTGAGGTTATTTAGTCTAGAGGACAGAAGACAGGACTAGTCACGGGGGGAGAACAATGGCTCTCAAGTACAAAGAGAGGAATAAATCATTCCCCATAAGGGGAGAAAGAACGGGCTTAAGATGACAGCCGGGGAGACTTAGGTTAGGGTTCCAGGTGTTTTCCTGATGTCTAACAGCCAAAGTTTTCCCTGAAATACTGGAGCAGATTCCCCAGAAGCCTCTGTTAGCAAAAGCCCTTTAGAACAAATTAGTCTCTGTGGCAAAATTAACCACGGTTTCAACAGGATGAGAGACTACATGACCTTAAAGGCCTCTCCCAGACTTCAGATTTCTGTGGACCATCTGCAGTTTCTAGCACCCCTATGTTCTCCCAGACCCCAGGCCACCCACAACAGGAGTGCTGTTCGCTTAACCTTAAAACAGTGGCTTATTCCTGCTAATGAACAAGGCAGGCTCTTCCCAGTCCAAGTGGGCCAAGTGAGAGTACATCTCTCAACAGGTTTTAATTCCAGTACAGCCAAGACATCACCCTCTCCTATACATTCCACACTCTGCACCACAGCTGCCATCCTGGCAGTCAGCAAGCATCCTTTTTCTGGGCACTACATCCTACCTTGATTTGAGGCAACTAGGGTCTCCAGTATTTTGGTGTCTCCAACCTCTGATGGATACGGACCTTGATGCCAGGGAGCCAGGGACTGTGAAAACTCCTGCTTGCATTTAAGGCACTGGAGCTTCATGGATCCCTTCTCCTGGTCCTGATTTCGCCGATTCTCCTCAACAGCTGGGGACAACACTTCAAGGACACACTAGAAGTAGCAGCACAGGGAAAAGAGTGCTAGCAGGCAGCTATAACCATCCTAATAAAAGCAAGCCTCTGACATCAATGAGTCTCCTCACATGCCTCGTTAGAACATTTCAGAGTGCAAGGGGTGCAGGGCCATTTCCCAGCTAACAGATTACAACAGCCAGTCTGTGCAAGACTTGCCAAAGGCACAGAGCTTCACTGCAGAAGACCAAGAGAACTTGGTTTTGCAGGTCTGTGCCTTGTATCTACATGTTGACAGGCTCTCCCTGGAACTCTGATCTCAAAGGTCCCATGTATTTGTGCCTTCTCTACAACAACTTCTTTAAATGTACTTAAACAACAGTACCTCAAGAAAAATACTTGCCTTTGAGACCAGAGCCCCTACAGCAGCTGTGCAGACCAGAGCTGCCATAGCACTGACGCTCACTGTCTAGATGGCTAAGCACAGGCTAGCGTATCACTCAGTACCCAGGAAACACTATGTTGGCATGTGCGCAACAGGTAAGGATCACTAACTTGACTACTAACTTTTCTCCCCAAGAGGGAGAAAGCTGCAAGGCTTTCTCCTTGAGAGCACCCTTTATGCTCCAGGAGCTCCACTGTCCATGGCCATGCTCACAGGGCCCTCCACAGGTCATTTGTGCAGCAGGAGAAATCCTTAGCTTACAAGCCAGACACGGGCTGCCACAGGGCAGCAGATGTGGATGTGCTCTGAGAACGAGGCCTCTGTGCTGGCTGGAAGAATTCAGTGCTTTCCAGTAACGTATTCCCCTCCCCAGGCTTCCCCTACCTGTAGGCACTGGTCCGGGCAGTCTTCGAGCACCACGTATTTGCGCTTCTGCCGGTCTTTGCGAATGTAGCTGAAGTGCAACGTGAGGACAGGGAAAACTCGCTCCAGGTCCTGCAGGAGACAGAGAACACCAGTTCCAGAAAGAGGGCGCAGCATCCAGTATACAGACAACATTAGTTTGCAACTGGCTGAAACGTAGCCCTACCAGCACTAAATTTAGTAAGCCTTGAGTAGCCCTTCATAGTGTTTGGAAGCCTGGTAAAAAGGGCAGCAATAAATAAATAATTAATTCATGAGTGCTGAGGACAATAGTAAGTTTCAAGGCCCAGAACAAAGCATTTCAAACAAAACACCCTTTCATGAACGTATTTCAGAAGAATACGAAGCACAAACATTCAAGAGGTACAAGGGCAGGAAGAAAAAAATGAGTTGGAGCTTTGGGGGAAAACAGAATTAGAGGAGCCTGCAAACACGTCTATGCACACATTGAATGTTAAAAATCCTAACACAAGGAAAAAGATTTCCAAACTCCCTTTCTAAAGAACCACAAAAGCAAGATAGGGCTGATAGTGCTGAAGGATGCACCTAGAGCAGATGGAAAACTGCCCACTGAGATACCAGTCACTTTCTAAGCATCACACTAGGCTCAGTGCTGCACCGCCTAAGAAAAAGTGCAATCCACAAAGAGTCCTCCAAGGCCAGGGTGATATCCGAGTGAGGAATGGATGGGAAGGAGGTCTTCATTTCAATCAGGCTCCTCTTGAGAAGTCTCTCATTCCTGCACACTGGAACAAGTCCAACCATTGTCTTTTTAATTCCAGCTTTGGAACAGAATTGGTGCTGGCTTCTGCTGCATTATCACAGGTATTCTAAGCAATACAGATGCCGTTAGATACATGTGCATTAGGCGGAAGAGATGCCCAATCAATCAGGCTTTGCAGGAAAAGACCTTCAGGGTACCCTGACAGAAGCCCAAATCCAGAATGCTGGCCCACACAGGGAGTTAAATGCCAAAGGCTCACACAGAGGCATAACTCACCATCCTCTTCCAGTTCATTTCGGAGGTCTCCACCTTCTGCAGGCATTTCAGCTCCAGCTTGTGGAGAACTCTGGCAGCCTTCAGTTCCACCTCAACCACATGCTTAGCTGTGATTCTCAGGAAGATCCAGTCTGGCTCTGGGTCCCCTTCCCCTTCTATTTGGCTCACCAGCACTGGCTGGCAAAGGTCCACTGCCAAACAAGTACCATATGGGTCAGTACACACAGCAGGACTTCAGGCCTGCTTAGCCCAAGCCCTTAGAATTCCCACAACATTGGGCAGCACGATAAAGCTTCAGGGGTATCACATTTGATCCATCTATTCTATCATCACCCAAGCCCTCAAACACAGCAGTGAAAGGACCTGTTTACCTTCTGGCTTCTCCTCTTCTTCCTCCCCCAGCATTAGCTCATCTGCCTCCTCTTCTCCTATCTGTTCTCCTTCCACAGGCTCTTCCAGCTGTACTTCAGGCTCTTCCTCCTTCTCAGTATCATCCAAAGGAGGAGAAGATTCTTTCTGGGATACTTGGGGTTTTCCTTGCTCTGGGTCAGAGCTCTCACTCTGCAAGTCCATTGCAGCAGGTCTGCCTGCGATCTCATCTGCAGAACGGCTACGGCAGATAACAGGTACTTGGTCAGGCTCCTCCAGGTGTCTCTTGTACTGCAGCCAGTCAACACCAAAGCGATCTCTGAAGCTATCCAAGCGCTTCATCTCCTTCTGATGCTGTAGGACCAGGCCTGCAGGGAGAAAACTTGGGAAGTATGGAAACAGTCACCACGCCAGAGCACTTCTCTGACTGTGGGCAGTTCAGCCGCTGTGTTACTGAGGAAGAAGATAAGCCTTACCAGCAGAGAGAGGTAAAGCCTGGGGCTCGTGTTCTGTGTCACTGGGCTCCGAAATGCTCGCTCTGCGCACTTTGACTTTTCCCTGGAACAAACAGAATAAGAATAGTCGGGAAACACCAGAACAACCAAAACAGCATCTGATGAGGGGCTCTGCTGAAGGGTTCATAGCTGTTACAGTGCAGAAGCACACCATGAAACATTTGTCACAGTATATATCAAGGCTGACATTAAGCCCAGCCCCTTCCTAACACACAGCAGAATAGAGGCTCAGCATCACACAGTCTGTACAAGATCACATCCTACAACAGGATGCTTTCACGCCAAGACAGCCTCTTCACCCAACATGCCAGCTACATGGTTAAGAAGCTGTCTCAGTTCCAGACCTTGCTTTTCTTCCGAGGAAGCCTGACAGCCACATTCTCCGCTGGGGACTGACTGTCACTGAAGTCTGCGGCACAAGAACTGTCCAGAGCACTGCGGTCCAGCACGGTCTTCTCTGAGGTAGAAGTGTGGATGGACTGTGATACACTTTGCACGAGTCTTGGAAGGTGCTAAAGCCAAAAGAAGAGAAAGCTGCCTGCTGAGTGCAAAGGGGGAACAAAGGTAACCAAGCCACCAGTGAAGCTGACAACCTCCCTGCCCCTCACCCCAAACTTTCACCATCTCAATCAAAGTGGTAACAACAGGTCCTGCCTGGTTGATTGTATTGTTTATGAGGACCACTCCAATTTAACTCAATCTCTGCCTTTCTTAAAAGGCAGCAGATGGGAAACTGACAACTGTTTGTTTTCTTGACACCTAATTCAAGTGTCAACTGCCAGACAGGATCTGAAAAGGAACTAGGCAAGGCTCTAAGTTCTACAAGACTACATAGGACAGAATAAGTTACACTGGTCAGTCCCAACAATTGCTAGGAATCAGCATGGACTGAGCCAAAATGAACTGTGCCAAAGAGTCAAGGCAGCCCATACAGATTCAACGGGACACATGACAATGCAAAAACTTGTCAGAGTTCCCACTCCCAAAGCCAGTAAGATCGGTTTACAGCAATTGTACTTACCATGAGGTCTGAGGAAGAGAGTGGCTCCCCGTCCAAGAGGAACTGTAATTAGAGACCCATTTGCAGTCAGATTCCACTTGGTTGGCACATACTCAGGACAACATCTGCTGACTCCTATTCCCCTTCAGGCCACCCTAGGGTTGGGATCCCTGGCACAAAACTGCAAAGATTACCAGAAATAACCCTGTTCCTGCCTGTCCATCACTCCTTTAGTTGCAGCTACCTGACCTAAGAGCATATAAGGCCAGAAGGGATCATTGTGGTTTTCCTGTTTACAGACTTTATGACTCCCAGAAAAGTATCGAAGACAGTTCACGGAAGAGATACAATAGATTGCTCTGCAACAACGCACAAATTGTTTTGAAAGGTACTCACTTTCACCTCAAAGCTTGTATCCTACTTCTAGCCTGAGTCTACCTAGCTTCCAGTAACTTAAGCTCAGTGAAACCTTGTTCCAAGATGCAGTCTGAAGACAGTGAATACAGCCATTTGCCACTAAC
The DNA here is from genome assembly GCF_000708025.1 of Charadrius vociferus. Lineage (NCBI taxonomy): Eukaryota > Metazoa > Chordata > Aves > Charadriiformes > Charadriidae > Charadrius > Charadrius vociferus. The sequence goes on along the minus strand of NW_009646928.1, from coordinate 7,726,099 downwards.
CTGAAGGGCAGACCAGCTCCGGAACACCTCTGACCCTTAGCAAGCAAGTTCACTTTGCTAAATTGCCAGGATGTCGTCTTTGCTGGCTTCTTTATTTAAAAACACATTACCAAGAACTGACCTAAGCACGAGAGCACAACGAAACATTGATGACACCTAGCTGAGAGCAGAGTGATGGAGAGAAAGAAAGAGGTGGCCATGGCTGCCAAAGGAGTATGTAATTTGGCAAGGGGGAGCAAAGACGGTGAGTTCCTTCTTTGCAAAGTCCAGCTGCACAGTCACTATCTAGCAGGATCAGAGTAAAATTTTGGGACCATCAGTGAGTAAAACTGATAAAGTAGACAGTGAAGACACGCTAAGATCTGATGTCTTGCAAACCTGAGATGAGTATTCAGCTCTGTCTGCCCTGGCAGCACACCACATCAAAATTTAAAGATAAACTACTCTACCTGGAAAAAAAACACCATAAAACAATCACCGCTGTTACATCACTGGAATAAATTTCCAGGTTTATGAAATCCTTTCCCCTCATTTTCCCCTGAGTGTCAGAACATCCTACACCTTCAGCAGAGGGGCAGAAGGCACGCGGCTAATACTCACATTGGAGGAGGCTGCCCTGGGAGACACGTGTGCAAGGGTTGCAGACCGGTGGTTTTGATGGAACCATAACGGGTTTCCCTCTAAATGCAGCTGGGTGGGAGAAATAGAGAAACAGTTATTAGAAACAATATTCTATACCCCGACCTAATCTGACAGCAGGCTCCAGGCTTTATCTCCGAGAAGCGTTGAAAGAACAGTCCTTTGCAGTCTATCTTCCTTCACAAGCACTATAGTGACCTCAGTTATCCTCCTTCAGACTCCTCTGAACACAAAAATCCACAACAGGATTAGGGGAAGATCTTTACCGAACTTGATGGTATTAAAATTGGAAAGGGGCAGCAAGGAGGTAGGGATGAATATATGGAAAATCAAGTTAGCTTGAGCAGGGGTCACCAAAGAAGGTGGCTGAAATACAGGTGTCTCTCCAAGGCTCCCCCATCAGCTTCCCGCATTAAAATTAAATGCTCAAGAGTTGAATCGATCTTTCAAAACTCTCTTCTCACCACAGTCTCCACCTTGCATCCCCTGACCATGACATCTCTAATCCACCAATCCATCAGGCTTTGTGCTTACTTTTTTTACATAGTGCAGAGTGGACAATGGTGCCAACTGGGCATGTTCCAGCAGCAGGTTATAGGCCACATCCAGGTGCTGCAGATTGACTAGCTGTTCGACCCCTGCAAACACAGCAAGAAGCCATCAGCGTGCTGGAAGATATAACTTAGGAACCTCCCACCTACCCCTCTCCCCTAAAATGGGACCCTAGTAAAAATATCTGTGCCCAAGATTTCAAGTTCTGTTCCTCCTCGAGGAAGAGAGAAAGGCCTCAAACTCAGAAATGCTCCTCCCTTTTGGGCTCACCATTAATGCTGTCAAGTTCATTGTTGCGCAGGATAAGAGTCACCAGCTTGGATCGGCTGAAGATGCCAAGGTTTGGCACCTTGGACAGGAAGTTATAAGCCAGATTGAGGTACTCTAGTTCTGTAAGGGTCTGTTCAGAGAGAAGAGCAGCAGCAGATCAATTGGGACCTTAGCTCAAAGGCTGACACTGGACTCAAGACAGGGCACTAGCCCCTACCATTCTCTCCATCCCACCAACATCACTTAACAGGCGAGTTTCTCAAAGCTATTTTTGCAGCAAGACTTCGACATTCACATTTAGAGTGGTTTGTCTAGGGGCATTTAGCATGATCTAACTGCTTTACAAAATTTGCTAGGAGCAGCTTTCTCCTTCCTCATAAGCTTCAATGGCACAGGAAGGGAATGGACCCTCCTGCCTCAGCAAAAGGACTGAACTACCAAAAGAAGCCCTTTCTTACCTTCCCAAACACGATGGTGAATGATATATCGTGAGCCCCACCAACTCCATGAAAAGCTGTTCCATTGCTTCTCATAAAAGAAGCAGATCTAGCCCAGCAGAGCACGCATTTCAGTGCCATTCCCCAGAAACGCACATGTCACTGTGATGGACTACCACCATCCTAAAGTAACTGACAGGATATTTCTGAGAGTGAGAAGGAAATACTACTGGCAATCTGGACAAATCGAACAGCAAGTCTCTATAGCCCCATGCCTGGCTACGTAATTCCCACCTCCTGCACATATTACAGCAAAGTCTTGGCCACAATGGAGTGTACACTGCATATGCGACTGTACGTACAGCGTACACTGTATGTATTACTGTATTTAGCACTCGGCCACTGAAGTGCCAAGTGATACATACAGCTAACTTTCCTGTCTTAGAGCGGATGAGGAACACTCCCTTCTCTGCCTCAGTGGCACAGGGGCTGCACATACAGGACAACAGTTTCAAGGCTGCACACACTAGCTCTAAATCATATGTCTGCTGGGCCACGTCTCCAATTTCTTTTGTTATACTTCACCTAGCAGGCACATGGTCAACAATTACAGCACTTTAGCAGCGTCCTCTCCATATGAGGAAACTCTGGTGTTCAGCCTAAGATACTCACCGTTAGATAGTGCTCACAATCCTGGATCTTGTTGTGACTCAAATCCAAGACTCTCAAAGCATTCAGTAATTGCTGAAGGACAAAAAAATACCAGATGAGATCCTACAAATGTGGTTACTGCAGCATGGAAACCCTGTCCTGCTGGGAGAGGCGAGCAAAATTAACACTGCCTGCTCCCTCCCACCCAGACCTAGCAGCATCAGTAAAGGAGTGCCCAGTTCCTGGCTGTGATCATCTCTCTTCCCCTCAGTCATGCAGGAAGGATGCCCCACTCACCAATGAGTCATCCAAGGCAGTGATCGAGTTATAGCTGAAGTTCACAGTCTGCAATTCCAACCACGGGAGAGCACAGCTCAGATCTCCACCACATGCTGAAATGATTTCCTAGGAAGAAGTGAGGAGCCATTCCTTGATGAGTACTAGCTGTTACAGTAACAGCAGATGGACATAGGAGAACAGCTAGTCTAGAACAAGGGTGGCATATTGTGCCTTACAGACCCTGTCTTCCCTAGCGTGGCAATGACTTTCATGCCACTAATTCAAGTATTTGGAGGCGGTGGGAATTCAACGGCTAGATATTTAGAAAGAAGGGGAGATGCTTTTGCTCCCTACACTCAAGTCACAATAGTTAAACTAACATGTTACAATTTGTAGGCTCTGAACACAAAGATTCATGCTAACAAAACCTTTTTCAGACCTTCATCAAAGCAGAAGTAAGATGCACACACCCTGGCCAAACAACTTGTGCTCTGGCAGACAAAAGACGCTCTCAAAGCACTCCCTACCAGCAGCCCCTGTTCCCCAGCAGGCAGTTGCTTCTGTGCCAGAGAAGCCCATAGCCCCACAGCTAGCACAGCCCACGCTACTCAGTTCTCCGCAGCTGGAGCTTGCCTTCGTGTCTCAGAAACCTGCTGGGCACCAGTGCAGATAAGACACTGGGGCACAGCATTCCCTCTTGATAATCAGCTCTAATTTAAGACTGCTGAGGTACAATGAAATAAACCTCAATCAGCTGCAGGCCTTTGAACATGGAAACAGACAGAGACACAGAACAGCCAGATACAGCTGATACAAATATTGGCTGGAGCCAGAAATTCTCAAGCAGCTAAAAAGAAGACTACAGAGCACATGTGTATCCAACCAGTGAATACTTCAACACTGAGTCAGGAGTAGGATCCCAGAACAGGGAAGGGAGAAAAAGCTATATACAACATGGATTGATAATATAGTTAACACCGTCTTCTACATCTTCCCTGTGTGAAGGGCTGTAGGATC
>NW_009646928.1:7719383-7722218 GCF_000708025.1 Charadrius vociferus | reverse complement strand
CCATGAGCTGTGTAGAGACACTCACCTCCAGTGTACTGATACATTTGCAACAGGTTAGAGATTCCAGCTGAGAATAGACAAATCGCAGTCCCCGGAGGCAGTGTGGAGGGACAGACCTCAACTGTAGCAGTGATGAGAAAGCAAGGACAACATACATCAAAATAAAACAGTGTAAAAGCAGGTGCCATCCCAGACCCATCCCTGCAAGGGATCTCCCATTTCCCTGCTGGAGCCTCCGTCCCTAACACTCCAGCCAAGCTTCACCGCAAGCAAGTGTTGCAGGAGTTTAGCCTTCTAGGAAAGCCACAAAAGCCTACCCAGTTTTTAGGAGTAGAGGCATTCTGCAACCACAAAACTAAGTCAAGAAAAGCCAAACAGCAAGACTCAAAGCCAGTTCTGCCTCCTATACTTACTTCCAGATGCCGGAGGGACTTGAAAGGGAAGATCTTCACAGCAGATTGCAAAACACAGTTTGGAACATGAACGAGCTAGAGAAACCAGAAAAGAAGTCTCACGTCAAGCTTGATTTGTGCTGCAATACTGCCGTCCTGATGCACTGACTGCAGCACCTTGAACAGCCCCTCCCCTCCCAACTTGAGTGTACACTAACAAGCTCTCCCCTGATGCTGGTACAGGCATTGTTTCCTGGCCCCATATTTCAACAGAGGTCAAAGAGAAAAGCATGTTAGCTAGAACAAGACCACGGTCTGCTAGACCATAGAGCTCCTTTTCCTCTCCCCTGCCCACCTGGCTTCACCACTTTCAGAAACACAGGAAGGTCTGACAGCTGGATTCCTCATCAGCCACCACTAACAAATCTACTAAATAAAGACAAATCTAACTGCTGGAGCTATGGTTATTGAGCAACTGAGCCGAACTAGCACACTGGTGGGAGGTGTGTGTGTGCATTTCACTAGAACAGGCCCAATAAGGCAAATCACAAGTAGACACAATGGAAAACAAGAGTTGGTCTCCAAGACACTGTTAGCATTAGACTGAGGTACCTGCAAACCTCCTGTTTGCAATTCTGTAGTGCAGCTACAGGCTCTTTCACCATAGGCTAGTTAGGCTGTGTCCACGTACCACAGAACAGCTTATGAAATTCTGCTTCTTATGCTTTCTATGGCTAGCTCACAAACAGTATTTCAGACAAAGTGGGTAATGAAGTAGTTAACACTTCCACTGTGGACACCAGAGTACAACTGGAGAAACCATCTCTGCCAGCTACATCCACGTTCACGCAGAAGTGACTCATCAGGTGCAGAACAGACATCCCAAGGCCTCATCACCACTACCGCTTCCACAGTTACAGCCCTGGCAGTGATGAATCACTGCCCACTGCCTGCCAACACCAATGCGGCATGTTGAACAGGACCATTTGTAGGGGAAGCTTGCACTGGGAAGCTCTGACGACCAGTTTTAGCAAAGTTTATTTCAGATGCCATCCTTGCTCTGTCTTGACTGTCTCCTCTCTTTACACTGTCTTAAGGATCTGATCAGGCTGATATAAATTATTAGTTTACCCAAACACATCAGTTACTGCATCACAATGGGTACTTTCCCCTTCTTTACAGGCTTGTTACAGAAAAAGCCCATTTTTTAGTTAACAGAAGCACTCACCACAACATCCTCCTGACTGCAGCGTCCCTCCCTGCCTCCTCCTGCCAGGGGACCCGTGTTTCTCCACAGGCTCTGGGTCCCACTCCAATTTTGATCCCCAGCACACTGATACAAAACCCTCCCAACAACATTTAGATAATCTCTCCAAAACACTTTTAAAGACATCGCAGGCCACAGTGCTCAGCCACAACACCTCCTGAGCACCAGTGTGGAACCTCAGCACAGCTGCTAATTTACCTTCCCCTTTCAGGCCCATTTCACCTCTGCTACCTCCCTAGCAGTGCCCCAGTGCTAAGTATAGTCATGTGCAGCCTCATAGCATATGCCACCTTTCAAAAAGCCCTCTGAAGAATCCCTAGCTCCATACTTTTATCTTTATTACAGCCTTCTTAAAATTAACAAGAACACGTTACTAGCAATGTCCCATGCTGTGAAAAAAAAACAATCAGAACTACTGCCCAGGCAGGAGCATGTAAAACTCAGAAATAAGCAGCAGAAGTTCACAGAGTAGTGGGTGTATACAATGTCCAACTGCTCTGCTCAAATACCCTGGCTCTGCTGCCTCGTGCAGGTCAATCATCACTCAGGGAGCACTCAGCTGTGCTCAGCTGCCAGATACCGCCTGAATTGCTCAAGCATTTCAGGAAATAATCATTTTCCCAACAATGTCAACGCCTTACCAAGGTCAGAACATAATTAACCCCTGCTGCCCCTCTGAAAAACTTTCTGCTGAGTTGTATGGCTGATCCTAGATGAAGTAGCTACACGCTATCATGCCGAACTACGACTCCCCGCAACAGCCCTGTGAGAGCTATCCAACCCACGTAACATGCACGTAAAACGGGGTCAATGGGCACCAAAGGAGGCCACTCTGAAGCAGGCAGCTGCGCCTGCCCCCTCCACTGGCCGGCCTTGCAGTCCCCCTTCGCCCCTTGCATCCCCGGCCACGGTAGGTACGGACCTTCAGGGAGTGAGTCTTCTGCAGGACGTCGAAGAGGAACTGCGCCTGGAGGATGGTGGCGGTCTCGGCGGGGTGCGAGGGCAGGGCCACGAAGCCCCGGTTCTGGTTGCGGGAGCCCAGGTGCTGCTCGAAGACCTGCGTGAGGTGCTGCAGGGTGGGGGTGAGCAGCGTCAGCGTGCTGGAGCCATCCAGGTCGAGGTCCCCTGCAGGGATGGGGAAGGACGGGCCGGGCGGGGCCGTGAGCGCTGCTGTCC
>NW_009646928.1:7714268-7718661 GCF_000708025.1 Charadrius vociferus | reverse complement strand
GCGGGGCACGGCGCGGCGCGGGGTGCTGCGCGGGTGCAGGGCGCTGCACGGTGCGTGGCATGGCATGGCATGGGGCAGGGCGATGCATGGCATGGGGCACGGGGCATGGCATGGGGCACGGCAGGGGGCAGGCTGCATGGCACAGCACGCAGCACAGCCCCGGGCACGGCGCGGTGTGGTCCCACGCACCGCACCGTACGGGTTGCACAGTGCGCGGTGCGGCGCATCCCCAGTGCTTGCCTACGTCCCTTCGCTCCCTCGGCTGTACCTGTGTGTCTGTCAGAGCCGTCCGTCCGTCCCGTGGAGGGGTGTCTCCTCGTCACTGTCTGGTGCTGGAGTGGGTTTTGTTCCCGTGTGTTCGTGTATGTGTCTGTTGGCCGGGCGAGCTCTGTCCCGTCCGGTACCTCGGTGAAGGGAGAGCCAGGGAACGGCGCAGGTGCTTCAGAAGTGAACGGCTATGGTGGCGTATCCAGGCTAGTTCAGTAGGGTATAGGATTCATTGAAATATTTAAGCCTTATAAAAAGCCTTATGTATTCTTAGTTTCAGCATAGCCATGTGGCAGAGAGATCCACAGGTTAAACCCTTCATGCCTGAAAACTTTGTGTGTTTACTGTCTTATGTGTTGCCTTTTCATTCTGGGGTGTGTGTGTCTGTTCCTCCGCCATGGCAGAGGACAAGCAGGGGCTGCGCAGCCCCCTCCCCTTTCGTTCGGCTTTGAGCCTGTGACTGTCACAGCAGCATCCAAATGCTTTGGTGTACGCAGCAGCACCTCTCCTGCTCCTCTCCTCTGTGGACAGGCTCATCAGTATGTCTTCCTAAGAAAATCTTCCCAGGCCTCTAATCCTTCTCCTTTTTGAGCTCTTCCCGTCTGTATCTATCAGCTGGAGTCTCTTCTCCTCCACTATCTCCAAACCAGCTTTGCCCCTGTGGCTTTATCCCCATCTTAGCATCCACTCCTTGTCTAGACACTCCACAGCTAAATTATTCTCAGCCCGATGGCCAGGGGATTAGGGAAGAGCTGAGGAGGTGGATGCGGGACCCGATGGCTGTCTCCACGCAGCCCCTGCCCACGGAGCTGGGGCAGTCTGCTATAGCCCTCCTGCCTCGTCTTTATTGCAAAGGGGCAGCGTGAACTGTTTGCCTCTGCTCCTTGAAGACGTGCCAGATGCGTTTTTCTCAGCAAAACGGGAAAGCTTCTGTACTGGCACTGTGAAGCAGCCTTTGGGATCAGAAGCCCCGCTGGAGTCCCTGTTAGCAACATGTGGGAGATACTGTAGCTGCCAGCATCGCAGGGACATGCCTGCTTGCTTTCCTTCAGCGTTTGTTTAGCCTAGATGGTCGGTACAAGGTACGGTGATTTAGGTGAGCCAGTTCTGTTTACTGATGTACGTGTGGAGAGAGCAGGGAGGTGTGAGTGCGCGCAGGTTGGCAGGCTGTGGATTTTTCTGGCCTCCCTTCGAATCTGGCCTGCTGGCATGACGCTTCTATTACTGAAAATTACTTCTAGCGGGAATGCTGAATCACGTACTCCCGACAACCAGGAGATACAGTAGGATGAAGGTATCATTCATTTCATTTTCTTTATTGTGGTGGGTTTTTTTTTTTTCTTTCCCCTTTTGTCTTGTGTTCTTCTTACGGCAGCCCAGGCAGTGATGCCAGCAGGCTGGGTGCTTCAGCATGGTGCTCATTTGCAGAATTCTCCTTGATATTCATTTAAAGTTTCTCTTTTAAATTTTAACCCATTTCTAAGTCTCTTTGTGCAGGGCTGCCAGGAAAAAAAAATAATCTTTAGTCGTGTTTTACACCCTTGAGATCTTTCCAGACTGCTGGCTTGTCCCCTCCCCATCTTAGTCATCTCATATTGCGCTAGACAAATTTAGCTCCTAACCTTTCCTTATAAATCAATCCCTCTGGCCTACTGGCAATTTTTTGTTGCTCTTCTCTGAACTCCGTCTGTTGTAATAGAAAAGCCAGGCCAGATCCGAGTAGGTGTCCGTCCAGCCTTTCTCCCAGAGAGTAAGGGGCAAGTGGCCTCTAGTGGCCAGCCATCAAGTAATGCACCGAAAGGGAGCACCAGTGCTCCCAGGCTCTCCCTTCTCCAGAAGGCAGGAGAGCCATAGGGTTAGGATCGGAGAACGCGCCTCCCATCCTCACCCCACTCTCGGCCCCAAAGCAGCCGACCCCTCCGGCTGCTGTGCCCCCAAAAGCCCCGCCAGCTCGGGGTGCCCGGGTGTCGCATCCCGCTTGCGCAGGGATGCAATGAGCAGGGGATTGACGGAAACCCCATGGGCACCTTGCAGTCCCTCTGAAATTTCAAAGCAAGTCCCAAGGGCTCTCCTATTTTACTGCTAGTACAACTGTCTTGCTTTTAGCTGTTCAGCAACGTCATTAGAGTGACATGTTTTCAGCATATTTCAGCATACGTTGCTTCGGTGGGTAAAGAAATATTAAGTGCTGGATTTTCCCTCCCTTTTAACTTTGTTCAGGCAGTCAAGCTGTAGTTTTAAACTCAGTGTAACGTCTTGCAAAGCTGGAGCCCGCAGAGTTCATTACATCCAGCAGTTCTCCCGGCCGTAGGTTTCCTCCTGCCCGGAGCATGAATGCCCCTGCGAGCTTCTGCCTCGCTCCAGACAAACCTGAGCTTGACCTGAAACAAAGCGCATTGTTTCACACCGTTGCTGAGAGTTTGCAGTTTCCTTTGGAGGCCCCACAAGGCACATTAGTGGCACAGAGCTGGAGCTGAGCATTAGCATTTATTTTTTTTTGTTAAATCACCTTTACTGTTTTGCTAGTTTTTAGGGATTCTGCCACTACAGGAGCTGCCATCCAAATCCCCATCGTCTTTTTATTATGTATTATATATTATTTATTATGAAGTAGTAGTGCTTGCAACACGTTTTGGCAGGCAGTCTGTAGCTGTGGATGTTACGTCCCTTACAAGTACCCTATCCTTTCTTTAACAGTCGTGATGCCGTGGCCCTGCAGGACTGCAGAGCCAGGTTCTCCTGCCAGCTCTTCCCGCTGGAATAAAGCGTTCCCTGCCTTCAGTTTCAAATGTGCTGCTGTTTGCTTTCATGGAATGATACCCTCTTATTGAGTTAAACATGAAAGGAAATAAAATCCATGTATTACTCTTCTCTATCATGTCCTACTAAAAAGCAGCTCAGTCTCTGCTTACAAATGATTTCCAGACCTTTCTCCTTTTTTCTGCTTTCTCTGTCGGAACCCTTTTGCTCTATCTTTCTTGGAAAACAGGGTGTGAAGTGGAAGACTACAGTTTAAGATGTACAGAGTGGATTTGATATTTTCAGTCTTTTCTGTCCTGTTCCTAATGGCCTGGACTCTGCATTTGATTTTTAGACATCTGTCTTGGCAGCATATTTCTCTTGAGCTGCTCAGGTCTCATTGAGGAACTCAGTCACCGGGAAGTCCAATGAGGTGTGTCTAAGGGGTTTCTTCCATTAAGTTTTGCCTTGTTCCTGGTAATTAGGAGGGTGGACCAATGCTTCATCAGTGATCAGATTAGCTCCTCAAAAACTTGCTTTACAGATGGCCTTAGAATTTTTGGTTTGAATAAGCTATATTTTTTCATTTGAATAAGCTAATTTTTTGGTCTGGATAAGCTCTTCAGGTAGGCAGAGTAAGCACAGACTGTAGTAGCACATTCTGAAGATCTTCGAAGATAGGAGGAGGGATGATGAAATGGCCTCACTGATGTCACCTTTAGTGTTTTAGTGGCCTGTCTTGAACAGTGGCCCATACTAGGTACTTCAGATGAGACAGTAAGAAACGCCTCAGCAGGTCACCAGGATATAACCTGTAATACTTCTTCCAAAGCTTTCATAGCTGGAGAACAGCTTGTTCTGAAAGATGGGTTTAACTTCTCTTAATTGTATTTGTCATAAATATGACAACTTGTTACCCAGAGAGATGGCCAAGCTATCCTCTGACTTTGCTGTTTTTTTCTCCTTGATGACATCACTGAAAAAAATGTTTTCTTTTGCCAGTTTTGAATTCATTTGTATTCTACCCTTGTAGTTTTAACGAATGTCCCTTTCCTTGTGCTGAGATGAGAACAGTTTGCTTATCCCTGTGTCCGAAGCACTGTGCATGTGCTTACATCTTCTCTCCTTCTCTGTATGAGTTCAGATGAGGTTTTGGACATCAGCATCTTCCCAATGCCAGTCTTCGTGCCATCGCCAGTTCTTCCTGAGGTGCAACCCATGCTGACCTCAGCCTGCGCTGTTGCTGTAGATGATATGACTACAGCTGTTTCTGTGTCGGTCTCCATCCCACTCCTTGTCAACCACGGCACCTTCATGGCCTTCTTCACTTGCAGTTGCAAGCTCCCTTGGGCTGCCCATGGCAGTCTTCTGCGTCCCTCAGCCACAC
>NW_009646928.1:7685299-7714240 GCF_000708025.1 Charadrius vociferus | reverse complement strand
TGTAACATGTGTTGTTTTGTGTTTGGTGTTTGAATGCTGAACTGTTTGTCCTTGTGCCATCTCTCTGGCCTGCACAGTTCTCTCTGAGGTTCCTTCTGGCTGTTTTGGGACCTGCCCAATTAAAGCTAGGTGGCACAGGACCACTCTGCTACCTGCTCCTGGCATGCCCTCCCAGCACCCGGTCTCTCCAACTTTATCCTTCCCTGCTGGTCAGTCATGCCCCAGCTTTGCACAGATGTGCGGGTGCAGAGGTGGCTGAGCAGTATGCCTTTCCTTCTCTTGCACAGCCCGGGCAGGAGCCACACGTAGCCGCTGTCTCGGTCGGCTCCTGCACCTTCCACGCAGGATGTCGTTCGGAGGAGGAGGACAGGGTCCCACCTGCCCTTGGACTGTTGGAGTCGGTGCATAAAGCAGCGTGGGCTGGGACATTCTTGCCCCCTCACTGCAGCGTGCCAGGGGACACGTCTGTCCCAGTGGTGCCGGGGAAGTTCCCCGAGGGCCGGTGAGGTGAACTCTCCGGGTTAGGAGCCAGGGGGGTTGAGGGCAGCGGCCAGTAGTCTCCCACGACATTCCCTTGTCCTGCCCTCTCTCCACAGGTTATGCCACTCTCCAGGTTTGCTGGGTGCCTGCCGGTGAAAGAGAAGGGTTGATATTTTGCCCAGGCCCTTAGGTCCTGAACCAAAATGGCAGCTGGAGAGTCCCCTCCCGTAGGAGATGTCTTCATCGACCTGCAGCAGGTGAGGTGGGAATCCAGCAGCAGCGGGGCTGTCTTTTCCCCGGAGACGGTGCTCCTGCCAGGCTGAGTGCGGGACCCACGTCCCGGCAGCCTGCTGCAGTAGGAGACACAGCCTCCGTTCATTGGGGACAGGTCTTGCAGCCTTGGGGCACCCTTTGTGCCTGCGAGCCCACATCCACTCCCCATGGAGACAGCAAACTGTGGTCCAGAAAAGGGCAGAGGCTGGTCTGTGGGGTCCCTGTGCCTTCGCATGCTGTTGGGTGGGCTAGGCAAGCAGCAGGAGGAGCTGCGTAGCTCGCAATTAGACTCTTCCCCATTTAGGCTGGGCTTGGGACACCCGTGCTAAGGTGAGAGGAGAAGCAGTCTCGCCCACACATACAAAGCCGCTCCCAGGGCACAGCTGGGAACAGCTGGGGGATCCTAGGAGAGGCACAACTCGGCTAAAGCCACCTTGCTCCCTCTTTCCACCCAGCAGAGACAGATTTGTCACAGTTGGGCCTCCTCCTGTTTCCATGGAAACACGGGAGTCCACAACAGCTCCGTGCTGGCATTTCGGCTATATTGACGGAAAATTTTCCCCACTGCAGCTGCTCGGGAGGCAGAAAGGACAGGAGTCACCTGGCGATGCTCTTCTCAAAGCGTCTCCACCAGCAAAAGGCAGAGAAGCACCCATAGCCTGAAACAGGAGGAAAACAGGCAGAAAAGCCTGAAGAAGGCATGCCAAAGAGGAACGGGGGGCCCAGGACTGTGGAGGGGAGGTGGGAAGGCACAGGGTGGTTACTAAGCCAGGGGCAGCTCACCAGAGCAGGGATGCTGTTTCCCAGCAGGAAATACAGAGGAGGTCTGAGAAAGGGAGGGATGGCAGACTGGGCAAAGGGAAGGCCAGAGAGCAGCAGTTAGATGTGAGGAGAGAGAAATTCCAGCTAAACAAAAGCTACACATCTCCGCTGGTAGGAATGACGGGCACTGACATAGTCCCTTGATACCTGGTGCTCAAGGGAGGTGTGGAGGACTGCTAAGGTATCTCTGCGGAGCGTGGCTTGGAGGCTTGCTGGTCCATTCTGCCTCTTGGTTTTGAGCAGAGCTGTGCCTCTGAGTGAGAAACTATGTCCCAGCCCTGTCATGTGTAGCCTGCTGCTTCTCAGCAAGCGCAGCGCCGTTTGCAGGGTGTGAGGGTCCAGAGGGCTGTAGGGGTCTGCAGTGTTTGATTCTTGTCTGGCGATTTCTGTGCAGGGCAGAGATCGCGCAGAGAAAGCCTCTCCTGGTGCCGAGGACGATGAGGACTTGGATAAGACTTTGTCAATCGAGAGATTTGGGGACCTGATAAGCAAGTCAGCATCAAGCAATCTGGAGAAGCAAAGACGCAGCTACAGTGAGAGAGATTTTGAATGTATGTAGGTTTAAACTGTTGTACCCGCTTCCACCCTCACTGCCAACCCTTGCTCAGCCCCACATGCTCTGCAGCCTTGTGCCAGGACCCTGTGGATCTCGTTAGCCTGCTATTCACTTCCTCCCTTCGGAGTGTTCCCAAAGTGCTACGTACACCCAGTTTAGCACTCGTGTCCATGGCCTCTTCCCAGTCTGTTCCCTGTTTTCCCTGTCCCCAGTGGCATAGCTACTGCCCAGCCCATGTGACAGCATGGCTCAGCCCGGGGTGTTCTCTCACCTCCTCACCCAGCGTCGGGGACCTCTGCAGCCGCTTACCCAACATTGAAATTTCCAGTTTGAAACTATTTTTCTTCCATATGGCTGCAAAGAAACATCCAAATATGGCCAGAAGCCAGGCTGTCCTCCCCAGTCTGAAAGCAGATGTCTCCAGTCAGACATGCCTGTGTATTTCTAAATAGCAACCATAAAACCATCAGGCTTATCTGCTCAAAGAAAGGATGGCGAAATAAAAATGGGGTTTGAATTTAAAATGCTGTAGCTATCTCACCTGAACTCCTCTGATCAGCAAATTTATTCCTCTAACTGCCTTTCCACGATGAAGGCAACCAGTCTGCCCAAACTTACTGGCTGTAAAATGAGAGCGTGCCCACAAGAGTGGCCATAAGCTATTGCCTGGTGTAGGTGGGTTGCGTTAGCTTGTAGTAAGTAACAGCAGTGAAGGGGAGGAAGAAGAGTCCCCTAGCCAGCAGCCTGCTTGTGTGGTGGACAAGTCGCAATGGTTGGGAGAGTTTGCCACTCTCTGGCTCTCCACAGTCAGATACTGCTTATTTTCCAGCTTAGCTTTGATGGGATACAGCCTCGGGAACATTATGTTCCACGTACATCACCAGGCTGTTTTCTGCTTGGCCACTCATTTCCGATGGCTGTTGTAAAAGTTTGCTGGTAAAAGTCCATTACTGTAGTGCACCCCAGCTGCTACTTTCTGCTTGTGTCATTTCTCTACAGAGGCTCCATTCAGATAACAATTTCCACCTGGGCACACAGTCACTTGTGCACATGGCTGCAAGGTGCTAATAGCTTTGCTGTGGGTTGAATACCTGTTCTGTGCTAGTAGAGCTTACCTGCTCAGAAGCTCTGCCTGTGTGCACAGGTGTGCGGGTTGGCTTGAAGGACACAGGCAATCTGCTTGAGCATGCATGGCAGAAGCTTTGAAAATTTGACTAGAGATTTTTACTGTTTGGGGTTTGTTTTTTTTTTCTTCTTAATAGGAGAGTCCTTTTTTCTTTGTCAGAATCAAGCTTCTTTTTCTCTGAGCTCCTGGTGTATCCCTGTTATCTAGGACTACAGTCAACCCTGGTTGTCAGAAGTTTTATGCAATTCGTATTCATGAAGCTGGAAGATCTGGTTTGGTCATTAGGCTTTGAAGGATAACATGTGAGCCTGTGGAGGTGAACGCTCTCTGGGTTTAGAAATGTTTCCTGCCCTATTGAAAGCCAGGAATTCCTAATATGTAGGCTCTTCCTTCTGGGCTCCTTATCCAAATTACTTTTTCATATCTCTTGTGTCAAGTTCGCTGAGAAGTGTAATCAAACATCTAGGACACTGGTTTGGCAATAACTTTCCATACAGCGCAAGGAAGGGAGCAGGGAAGGAGGGCAGGGGCTGGGCACACAGGAGTTGCAGGAGGACAGGGAGGAAGAAGAGGGAGGCATGAAGCCTTTTGTGTTTGGGAGAGGTATGTTTCTCCCACCTCCAGGCCACCTCTGTGGAGACACGATCAGTTGAGGCAAGGAGTGCTGAGTGCAGGGGTGAAGAGCAGTCCTACCCTTTTCAGTGCCATATGAACCACTTACCATCACTGCAGCCTAAGGCTTC
Source organism: Charadrius vociferus (assembly GCF_000708025.1). Classification (NCBI taxonomy): domain Eukaryota; kingdom Metazoa; phylum Chordata; class Aves; order Charadriiformes; family Charadriidae; genus Charadrius; species Charadrius vociferus. The sequence goes on along the minus strand of NW_009646928.1, from coordinate 7,710,240 downwards.
GGTTTCCTTCTGATCCAAAATGCAAACATTTCTGTCTTGGGCTGATGGGAACAAGCCAGAAGGCAAAGATGGGCTATGTCCTCACCAGCGGCTTTGTGCTGCAGAAGGAGCAACGAGTGTGCAGTTGGGGCCTTCTTTGCTTCTTCTTCCATGAGAAATTCGTGCCTGACCTGTCCGTGGCACACAGAGCAGTGCTACGGGAGTGCAGCAGTGGGGCAAAACCTGTGAGTGGAATAGGGTACGTCTAGTTAAGTCAAAGAACTAGAGAACGCTTTGGAGGAAAAAGTGTTTATAAATAGAGCCCAAACTCCTTCCAATTTGCAGATGTCTGACCATTCCTAATCTCCTCTAATCTTGCCACAAGCCTCTCCTGCTGATTTTTTTTGTGTGTGTGAAACATCCCTGCGGTTCCCAAGGGGGGAAACAAGGGAGAAAAGACTTGAGAAACCAAAGGAAAGGAAACATGACAGCAGAACAATGAACCTGCCTGGCTCTCCCAGGGAGAAGGTTACAGCTTCCATTGAAAATGTCCTTTGAAGGTAGTTTTCACTATAAACAGATTTTGCTGCCATGTCACAGGAAAGCTGGGAAGGAACCAAGTCAAAACAGACTGGAAACAATTCCTCAGGAAGAGCTGCTGAGCAAAACCCCCTTGCAAAGTGGCTGGTGCCCCCGTGATTTCAGCTGCTCCCGGTGTAGCCCCAGGATCTGTGCATCCTGCAGACTGCCTATGGGAGGCTTTGTGCCTGCAGATAGACCTCACAGGAATGGCTTTCCTCTCTCTTGCAGGGAGATGCTGAGCTTAGCCTGTTCCCTGCGTGGTGTCTTATCGTTGTTTTTGAGTGAAGGCTCAGAAACGCCATTAATTTCTTCTCACTCTGTAATTCCCACGACACCCAGGTCAAGCCTGTATGAATTTCTCTTTGTAGATTAGTTTAAGGAAAAGTCCTTCTGCCCTGTTTCTTACCCTGGTTTTTAAAAGACAGCCTCCTAATTGAACCTGCATTTCAGAGGCTGGTAGGCATAAGCCCTCACAGTACCTGGGGTGTGGACTTAGGTTGCATCTGCACTAAAAGCCTTGGTCTGTGGTTTGTGGGTATGCAGGAGGGACTTTCTGTCAAGCCTGGGGGATAAATAAGGCATATCTATTTAACTCAAAGAACACTATGCAGGAAAGAAATGTTTGTAAAGGGCCCAAATCATGCTTGTTTGAGAATGCGAGAAACTTCCCCATCTTTAGGAAGGGGATGGTACTTTTGGCAGACCACCGCAGCTCTGTGTAGCCATGCGAATGGCTTTTGGCAACACTGGGAGAGGAGTCCTGCCTTCCCCGGGGCAGTGAAGCTGCCTTGGGATGGTTTGGCACTGCGCGGGGGCTGCCTCCCCACCCACCTCAGACTGGACACAGCCTGCCACATCACTGAAAGAGCTTTGCTATGTCCCTGCGGGCTGGTGGCTCTCCTTGCCCTTCCTGGCCCTTGATCTCCAGACCATGCTGTTTCCTGGAGGGGCGCCTGGCAGGTTCCTCCCAGCCTCTTCCTGCCCCTGACTCTTTTTTTCTCTCTCAGTCCACCGCCAAACCTCGCACCACATCCATCACCCCCTTTCCACTCACCTCCCTTCTGCCCTCAAGTTCCAAAAGAGGCCTCCTCGTGCCAGCAGGAGGAAAAAAAGGAGGAGGAAAAAGAAGAAAACCTCGTTACCCCCCTCAGAGGTGACTCCCACCATCCAGGAAGAAGACGAGGAGGAGGGGGGAGAAGAGGAGGAAGAAGAGGAAGAAGAAGAAGAGGAAGAAGGAGAGTCTGAGGCAGAGGAGGCCCAGGCGAAAGAGATCTCTGCAGACTCTGAGGGCGAAGCTCGTGGGAAAGACACCTCCCCTAAGCTGGAGCCCCCAGGCAAACCAAAGGCAAGGCTAGGGCTCCCCTACCTGGACGGGGCTCGGAGGCTGGGGGAAGGTGGAGGGAGGGTTGGTGCTGGGGGGGGTGCCAGGCTGCATGGTCTGGGAGTGTCCTGCTCAGGGGGAAGACGTTGTGTCTTTGCAGTATTGTGCGAAGAGTGGTTTTGTCCCTGCCTAGCAGAGATGGGCACTGGAGGACAGTGGTAGATAAGCCATTTGTTGGGTTGGATGCTGGGGAGGGTGTGCATGACCATTTTGGGGGTGTAAGACCCATGGGGGAAGGTCGTTTTGGCTGTTCTTAGGGTGTATGGGATATGGGGGGGGCTCAATACAGGGGGGCTCAGTCCCAGGGTATGGCGCACACGAGGAAAGTTGGTGTGGCCCTTTCTAGGCTGTGGGGAGGATCGGTATGTCAGGGACTGGGGCGAAGGCTGCCTGTCCCGGCTCTTGCTGTCAGGACTGTCGTCTCCACAGTTCACCATCGGCAGCGATGAGGAGGAGTCCGGCAGCGCTCTGGCCCCCGCGCAGTTCCACGTGGAGGAGGAGTGTGGCATCCTGTCCCCCGTGCCACGCTTCGCCGACCTGCTGCAGGACAAGGGCCCTGCCTCCCTCCGCAGGTAGGCAAATGTGTGCTGAGCTGTCTGCCGCTCTCCTCGCCTTGGGGTCACTGCGCAGACCCTGTCCCCGGGGGTGGCAGCTGTGCCCAGCCTGAACTCACCTGCTGAGCCGGAGGGGACATGGGGCCTGGAGGGAGAACATCTGTGAGTAACACGGCTGCTCCCCAGTGGGATGGTCACTCCCTGAGACTCTTGTGACCTTCTTGGGTCTGTGGGATCCCCAGGGTGCAGGTTTGGGGGCACTGGCCTGCACACGTGGAGTACCCTTCCTCCCAGCTAACTTCTGCTGTCGTGCTGACCTGCAGGCTGGGAAGCCCCAGGAGGCTCAGCCGAGTCAGGGGACCGTGAGGCCATTGGCTCAGAGGTGGGTCCCCAGCATGGACCACAAGCTGATCTTGCTCTGTGGTGGGGAAAGGGCAATCTTTAAGTGTTGGGACAGGTGACTCGTGGCTCTGCTCCTTCTCAGGGACTTGTTGGTCAGGGCTGGGCTGAGGGACTTCAGCCCCTGAGAGGATCCAGTGCCCATCCTCACTCCCCCCATTTGCTACCATCGGTCTCTTTGGTTCCTACAGCCTCCCTGGACCTCGGGAACGTCTGTCTCGCGGGTGGGAGAAGCGCAAGCCCTGGGGCCAGGCAGCGAGTGGACAACGGGTTACCTATGACTTGAAGGAGAGGATGTGCATCGGCAGCATGACCACTCTGGAGAGCGCGGCATACCAGCGCGTCCCTACGGATGAGGCCGAGGCCCAGATGCTGGCGTCTGCTGACTTGGATGGCATGAAAAGTGAGGTTTTGCGAAACTAACTACACTACTAGTGCACGCGTCCCTTGCTTCTCCCTGCTTTGCTCTCTTCCCTAGCAGCTCCAGGCTGCCACAGGACCTGGTCCTCACCTCCCTGTCCCCATCCCCTGCTGTTCCAGCCCTGGCTCCTCTCTGTCAGCTTTGCAATGTCCACAGCGCTGGTCCCCATGTTTCCAGTACCTCTACTCACACCCACCCTATGGCTGTTTGCTCCTCCACCCGCCCCACTACCTTCTCCGGTTCAGGGCTCCCTGTGTTTCCCTGAGACCCAGCTCTCTCTTCTCCTGACACACTTTCCCAGCGATCAGCCCTCTGTGCGACACGCCAGCTCTGGCATCGCAGAAAACCTGAGGTGAGGAGCCTCCGCTCTCCTGACGGAGAGGCAGCTGCCCCCTCCGGATTGTCTCGGAGGGGGACTGCCCCTTGTGCGCGGCGTGAGGGCAGACAGAAGAGACGTCATGGAAATGCACGCTCCGGGCCCGAGGACATGGAGAATTCAATAGGTTGCTCTGCAGGCTGGAGAGGGAGGGAGACACCAGAGGGGAGCGAGGGAGAGAAGCGGTGCTGCACGCACAGCCTGGCTGTCCCTGGGCCACGGGCGCTGCGTCCCTGGGCAGCCGGCACGAGAGAGGATCCTGCTCCCCAGGAGCTGGTGGGGCAGCCCCCCACGGAAGCATCCCCAGGTGGATCCAGCCTTCCTGGGACCTTGTCAGTCCCCAGGGGCTGCTGCGGCCGGCACCTTCATGTCCCTTGAGGAGAGGAGCGAGGCACCGGGGGTGGCCCTGGGGCTGCAGTGAAGCACCCCCCCCCCGGGGCAGCTTGCTTTCTGCACGTCAGCCTGGCTACCCCGGCCCCTCCTCTGAAGGTGGGTGGCTCGTGGTACCTGAACCCTGACCTTCGCAAGGACGAAATGACAACCCTTCGAGAGAGAGAGGAAGCAGCGAGGGAATCGGAAGGGGGCAGCAGCCCGGAGGTAGCGATAAGCACCTGCATTCGCAACTCTCTCGGCTATGAAGACTTTGATGAATTTGCCTTCAATTTTGAAGACTATGATTTATGGGAGGCTATCAGAAACCATCTGGGCTACCCAGGCGGGGAACCCACCTGTAAGTACCGGAGCAGTGACCCCACGGTTGCAGCTGTAGATCAGAGCCCCCAGCTAAAGTACGTCTTCCCCACCCTGTGCTTGCTGTCTGCACCCTCTCTGCGTCAGATTGGTCTCCTGGGTTAGAGGAGGTAACTGGAGACACTGGAGGAGCTGCCTGGTGTCTGTGTGTCTGTCCAAGGTCCTTGTACAGATCTGTGTTGTAGTGCTGAGGTGCTTCCCTGTGTGTGTCTCGCTTGAGCAGCTCCAGAGGCAGCTGCATCTTGCTGTTTGTGCTTATCAGGATGTGGCCCGTGCTGTGGCCAGAGAAAAAGCAGCTGCTCTGAGTTGTGTATAAGGACAGAGACATTTCCCCTTCCATCTGTGGCACAAGGTGACGGTGTGCCGCTGCTCTCTGTTTGTTGGAATTCGAGCTGAGCTGAGGATCTGACAGCAGTGGTGGGTATCGGGTTCTTGGCTCTGCACCGCCTAATGCCCCGAGGCAAAAATAACCTAGTCCCTGTGTCTGTAGGCTTGAGCACGGCTGTGAAACTACCTAATGACAGACTGGCCGGGGTGCCTGGAAGGGGGAAAAGAGGAAGGAAGGAAGAGTGGGAAAAGTAGGGAAGGAGCGAATAGGAAGCCTAAAAGTGAAGTGTCTTTCTGTTCTCCGCATCTGTCTCCGTACCCACACATCCCTTGCGGAGAGCTGGCTGGATCTCTGAGCCGTCCTGGGAACTGCGCAGAAACTGGAGCCTTGCTCCCACCTCGTGCAGGCAGTCCTTCCTCGGCAGATGGTGGTAACTCACAGTTAAAAGGTGGCTTTGTGTGTCACTTTGGGAGTGACACTGTTCATAGCCATAGCTCCGTGGTGGCTGCCCAGTTGTCTTCGTCCGGATCGTGTGTTAATTTTTCAAGGGATTTTAGGAGCGCACACGGGAGGGTGATGTGGTTCTAGAACTATCCCATTTACCAGCTTTGCACACAGGAATGGGGAAGCAAAGTGCTTGCAACAGGGACTCAGGATGCCTTGGTTCAGCTTCTGGCTCTGCCATAGCCTCTCTGTATGATCTCAGGCAAAACGCTTAACTTTTTCCTGCCTCCCAGTCCCAACATCATGTTCTCTCTCTCAGCTGGCCCATCTTTACAAGCCTTTGGGGAAGAAATATCTGCCTATGTTCTTCTGCAGGGACCAGCAAGTGGGGGTTTGCTTCTGGCTGGGTCTCTACTTGTTACTGTAAATTGATAGACAGCAAAGTTCAAAACAGATCCCTGGAGCAAATTGGCTCCATCGGCTGTCCCAAGCTGAGCAAGCTGTACATTAAAAGTGTGAGAAATTGCCCCGAGTTCACCCAGGAAAGGATGACTATTCCTGGGAAGGTAGAAGGGGCAGATTGCTTCCGCAAGGTGTGATATGCATCACTTATAAAGTGGGGAAATTTGGCTTGCTAGCAGTTAACACATTCATTGATTGCTACAGCTAATACTGCAGGTGCTTGAAATAGGATGTGCTGTGCAGTCAACTCTTAATTATTTCTGCACAATAAATCCACACTGTGGATTAATCCTGCAGAGAGATATGGTGGAGACAGACATGGCAGTGACACCAGAGCCAGTTCTGTGCAGAGCCAGCTTGCATCCAGCCAGTGCTACTTGCTCAGCTACTTACTCCATGGCGGTACCTCTTCCTGGACCAGCTGACATCCAGGAGGAATTTAATAGCTTTTGAGCAGAGTAGAGTCCTTGTCAGACCTGAGCTGGTTTCCTTGCAGTCCTTTCAGTGTTCAGAACGTGGGGAATGCTGTGCTGAGACACCTGGGTGGCAGCAGGGATGAGCTGGGGTCCAGCTGTCCCTGTCACATTGAAATCGGCATCAGCCAGGAGAGACTTGGGCTCTGCGCAGGGCAGGGCAGTAGCTTTTTCCAGAAGCCAGTATAGGGTTGTGACTTACCGTATGTTGATTAGCATTTTGTTTAGTCTAATTTGGAACATTCCAGGAGAGGGGGATTCAATCTCTTTTTCCTTGCTATAACTTAACTACTGGGATGCATGGGAAGTGTGCACCATCCCTGTGATGCTGGGCTAGCAAGTTGCTCTCTGGTACTGGTACAACTACTCTGATGCCTCTTTCTGGGCTTCCTGCTTGTGGATAGAGGGTAGTGAAAGGAGGGATGCAGGAGCTAACACAGGAATTGAAGGCAATTGCCTGCTGAGTTGGACTGACTAGCACAGGCACTCTGGGGGAAGACTTTAACCAGTACAAAGTCATATTTGTCATCTTCAGATTTAAGCTGGTGGAAAAGGAACTTGGTCATCCCAAGAAATCTGACTGATGGAAGCCAATGTGGCAAGAAGGTCTTCTGGAGGAGACTGTAGGAGATGCTGTGTGGGAGGGTGACATACCAGTTTGTTGTAGTCGAGCCACCGTAGGAGTCACGCTCTGTCCTCAGACATTGTCGCTGTCCCATGCTCTGCTCCTGGGCAGCGCTGGAGAGGAGGTACAGCAAGATATGTCCTTGGCTGCTTCATTTCACCTTGGGGACTTTGGCTTCAAGCAAGGAGGGCAGGGCTGGGCCCTGGGCACATCACCCTTTGGTCTCAGTCCAAGATCTTGTCCTGAGTAAGGACCCCAGACTTCAGGTGCTCACTTGAGCTTGACTTTGATTCTGGGGAAGCACCAATATGACAGAACACAGAAAGGCTCTCTGTAGAGCAGTCTGGAGCACCTCAGCTGCGCTCTTCATGGGACTCCCAAAGCCAGTGACCTCTTCCAAAATTAAGCCCATGTGTCCACCCCACTATGAGTTGCCTTCCCCAGCTGGCATCTCGGTGACCACAAGCATTGCCAAGGGAGAGCAGCAAGTGGATCACTCCTTTCTTCTGTAGAGCTCTGGAGGTGTGCCTTCACCAGCTCGCTCTGAGCCTGCAGCACTCCAGCACTTCAGCTCTTGTCCCTGTCAGCAAGTGTGGGAGTCACTGGGAGATGCTGGCAGGAAACTTGGCTCCTTTCATTTTATCTGTCCTCCAGCCATTTGGTGGCTGAGGCTGAACGCCTGTGTGTGCTTTCTAAGGCTGTTGCTGAAGAGCACTGCGTGGCAGGTTGGCATCTCCATGGTGGAGACTTGCCGTGCTCTGGGTGAGCACTCTGTCTTGCTGGGCAGAGTGTCCTCTGGCCCTGGTCTATATAGGGACACGATGAGAATGAGCCCCAGGGTGCATGGGAAGACCAGAAGCTACAGGGATTGGAACAAAGATACCAGATACCAAGATCATCTGCCTGGTGACCTGTTTGTTTATGCACAAATCCACACCAAGTGCAACGAAGTGGCTGCTGAGCACGCAGGAATTGAGAAATCCATGCAGAAGTCCAAAGAAGTCCCACACGTGCACGGCTCCCAGAAACGTTCGTAGTGGTGGGCAGTTATTGGCTCCTATCGACATGGCAGTGCAGTAAATGGAGCAGGGAGGAGTCCAGCCGTCCACGGGACGTGCATCAGCAGGACAGCCAATGGGGGAAAATGCCCTAAGGCTCAGTATTGATTCATTTTATATTTAATTTAGCGACCCAGATTTCCAAGGAGCATGCCTGGCCCGATGCTGGGCTGTGTCTTTCCATGTCAAAGACGCATGGATATTTTCCTGCAACGTCAAACCACTTGGCCTTCAAGCCCCGTGCTTTTTGCTACCTCTAATGCCCTGAGAGCTGCAGGTCTTGGAGCCAAGTGCAGAAAGGTACATGGAGCCTGAACATTCATCCCAGCCAACAGAGAGCTGCCCTTGGTCCCCCAGGGAGAAGACCTTGCCTTTGCCTTACAAGCAGGGCCAGTAAGCCTCGATGGACCAAAGCTGAGCAAAACCCCTGACTCTGTGATCTACCTGGGGGAGCCTGCCCATCCTGGAGCCGGGTTCTGAGGCTTTGCTCATCCCCATGGACTGTCTGTGCTGAGGAAGATGCACTTGCTGTCTCTGGTTAATGTCCAGGGAAACCACTCTCCATGGCAGACTTTTGCCCACGTGCTGTTTCTCTGGCATTGCAAAAGGGTCTGGCACGGTTGTGGCCAGGTTTTGGTGGGCACTGGCTAGCCAACAGCACCGGTAGCTTGATGGTGGGTCTGTAATGAAGCCTCAACAGCCTCTCTGGAGGCTTCAGGAAGCTTTGATTTGGCCAGCCACACTCTGTAACGCATACTTTTCAGAGGGCATTACAGTGGCACTGCAGATCATCTAGAAACAGCGATACCTGGAGTTAACTGCCCAGCCTCCATGCCAGCCCCGGTCTGCGCTGTTATCCTACAATCTCATTGCACAATTAAATAAAAGAGTCATTGATATTTCCATGTGTCTCCCAGACCAGCAGCTAAATATCCTTCCCCTTCACTGTCCTTTCTGCTTGCTGACCACCAAGCCTTCTCCAATGGGAGAAATGAGCCCCAGCCAGGTGCCTGCCTGTGCTGTCTGGGTGCAGAGCTGTGCAGACAAGGCTTCAGGTTGCTTTTCGTTGAGGGAGTACGGGGAGGGTTCATGCACCACTTATTTGGGTACCATGAATAAAAGCTTTTGCAGTGATGCTCTAGCGTATGCACAGCCTGGGAGGAAGCCTTCTTCTTGAAGGAATTAGCTCACAGATGTCTGGAAGAGCTGAAAGTAGGCAGATGAGGAAGGAAGGATCTTCAGAGGTCTGGAGGATGATGGTGAGTGCTCTAGCTGCCAGGGCTTCACTAGCATTAGCTAATGAGAGAAGGGTGGACTTGGATATGTTTCCCTGCTAGACAGTGTGTTTCCACTAGACAAACCGGTGGTCTTTTTTCCTTTCACATGTTTTCAGGCCACCGTTTTGAAGATAATCCTGGTGTGAGGAGGCATCTGATGAAAAAGCCATCTCGTAGTCAGATCACCAGGACAAGCAAAAAATTAGTGTCAACTCCATCTGTCAAGAAAAAGAAGAAGAAGAAGAAGTTGGATAGAAAGCCCCATGAGGTATCCATGTGCTGTCCTCCCACACTTGTTCAGAAGCCATAAATCAGGACTAGAAACAGGCACTTTATAAAGTGATAAATGTGGTTTCAGTAGAATTAATTCTTTACACAACCCTGGGGGTGACATTTCAAGTTCTTATCCATTATCATGAGGGCTGAAAATACATTTTTTTTTTTAATAAAAGCAGCGATTTACCTGAAATCACAAAACTTTGACCTTAGGAAAGATGTTAAAAAGTCACAGAAATGGTAGTGCTGTTGTGGAATTTGGCGGCACAGTAACATCACCATCTCTGGTAAGTGTGGGAAATTTGGGGGGAAACCAACAAGCAGGGAGAGGACAAAAGTGGCGTAGTTTGGTAGAGGGGTGTAGCACTGCATCATTCTCTCTCCTCTGCCCACACCATCTGACTTGGAGCTTTTTGGTGCTCCATGTGCTGATGGAAGCTCCTGCCATGCTGCCAGTGATATTTGTCCTGGATGCTTCTGTTCACCAAACCTCTGGTTAACTAAGGCAAGTTTGCTCATGCAGTGCTTTAGACCAAGTGGTAGCTTGAGAACAAACTTGAGGCTTTCCATGTATTGTTGATAGAGCTGTATGCATCAGGGGAAGTCTCATGTCCTTGCTGTGATTCGCACTAGGTGTTTGTGGAGCTGAACGAGCTGGTGGTGGATAAGAACCAGGAGATGCATTGGAGGGAGACTGCCCGCTGGATCAAGTTTGAGGAGGATGTGGAGGAGGACACGGCAAGGTGGGGGAAACCCCACGTGGCTTCACTGTCCTTCCGCAGCCTGTTGGAGCTCCGGAAGACTATTGCCCACGGTGAGTCAGGAACCGTGGGCCAGGGTTTGTGTCTTGCTCTGAGTCAGGTTTTGCTGGGCAGATTCTGTCGCTGTTTGGGCCCCTCATTGCAGACGCTCCAACAGTTTCTGTGTCCAGGCTTCATGTAGGGTCTGCAGAGACAGACTGTCCTGTAGCCCGTTTGCTGGGGTTTGCATTAGCCCAGGGATGCCTGTGTTGGTTCCTTGCTCTGCTTTGCTGCTCTCAGGGACATGGCAGCTGTGACACCCAGCTGTGCCTGGGCCAGCAGGTCTTTGACCTGTCTTTGGTGTAAAAGGGCAAGTTTGGTCAGGGTGGGAGACCAAAACGAGAGGGAGGTACCAGAGCTACTAGCGCATCTTGGACCTTTTGGGTCCTCCTGGGATGAGGGTTTACACAGAGGGCATGGGACGCCTTACTTGGGGCATTTTTCAACTGAGAGAATCCATACCCCAACCAAAGTCTTGTTCCTGGTGGGATGGCTGTGTCCCCAGAGTGTGCGTGTGGCAGGGAGTGCTGCACACTAGGAGCAGGGCTCTTCCTCTCCTCCTTGCAGGTGCTGTCCTCCTTGACCTGGAGCAGACCACGCTGCCTGGCATCGCTCACCTCATGGTGGAGACCATGATCATCTCTGACCAGATCAGAGCAGAAGACCGAGCCAACGTGCTGCGTGCCCTGCTGCTGAAGCACAGGTGGGTGGCATGTGGCTGAGAGCTGCCGGGGCTCGGGGGTTGTCTGCGAGCCCCAGGCAGCAAAAGGGGTGGGTCCCCTCATGGCCACCACTCTCTCCCTCAGCCATCCCAACGATGAGAAAGAGGGTTTCTTCCCGAGGAACCACTCCAGCTCCAGCATGAACTCCATCGTGGGGAACCACCACCACAACCACACCACTGACACCTGCGTGCCCCTGATGGGGGAAGAGTTTTTGAGATGGCTGACCCCAAGGCCAATGAGACCGAGTGCAAGGAGGTGAGGGTGACATGGGGAGGTTACTGCTTCTTTTTCCACACCTTGGGGACAACAGCTGGCCAGTGGCAGCCCTTGGTGCCCACCTCTGGGCCCTTTCACAAGGGGCCCTTGTACTTGCAAGGGCTGAGCTCCTCTGGATCACCTGGAGAGCTGGAAATCAGGTCACTGCATTATGATTTCGGGACCTAATTTTAGCCGCACATTGTATGCAAATGTCTGCTTGAGCATGCAATGGCAGCAACAGCCCTGGTGCTTGCAGGGTGACCGTTTGCTGTGAGGGGGTCTTGCCCTTGAAGCACGGTGTCAGGTGTGGAGCCAAGGGAAGCCCAGCTGTGGATATGCTGTTGTGGTTTAACCCCAGCCAGCAACTAGGACCATGCAGCAGCTCACTCACTCCCCCCACCCCAGTAGGGAGAAGAGGGAGAAAAGGAGGGGAAAGGAAAAAAAGCTCAAGGGTTGAGATAAAGGCAGTTTAGTTTAACAGTAATGGGAGAGGAAAATAACAATGATAATAATAATAGTAAAAAAATATACAAAATAAAGCGATACAACACAAGTCACTCACCACCCAACGATCAGTTGCCCAGCCAGTCCCAAGCAGCGATCACGGATCCCTGCTCCCCAGCCAACCCCCATTTATATATTGAGCATGACATCTGTGGTATGGAATATTTCTTTGGGCAGCTTGTCCTGTCTATGCTCCCTCTCAGATTCACTGGGAAGCTGAAAAAGTCCTTGACTAATATAAACATTACTTGGCAACAACTAAAACAATATGCATTATCAACATTCTTCAACATTCTTCTCATACTAAATCCAAATGGAGCAGCTACTAGAAAGAAAATTAACTCTATCCCAGCTGAAACCAGGACGTACGCTAGTGGGGTGCAAGGCTGCATAGGGACACCAAAGGACTCTGTCCTTACTTGTTTGTATTCTTCCCCAGCAGAAAAACGTGCATCTCCATAACTCTGAGGGCCACCGTAAATACCTGAAGCTGATGGAGAAGATCCCTGAAGATGCGGAGGCCACAGTGGTCCTCGTGGGTAAGAGGTGGCGTGTGGAGACCCCCAGAGCCAAAAGAGACCAGTTCAGATGCTGATCTGTCTGTGCCCTCCCTCCTATCCTTCCTGAGGGATATCTGGACATCTTGTACATGTTCCCAAAGTTCAACTGGGGAGGGAGCCTTGTACACTCTCTCCTTTGGTGACAGCACACATTTTGTCTGTAGTAAACATTAGGGGTGTTGGGGTAGTTATTTTCTTAAATTAAGAGGTACTGAATGTGGCGTGGTTGAGAGACACTGCTGCTGGGAGCTAGAGGGCAGCTTAGAGGAGGAAGTCCCACCAGGCTCACCAGAACATCCCATTTTGCAGCTCAGAAGTGAGTAAGTGCTGTCTGGGGGACTGATGGCCAGGCACTGACTGCTGTAGGGCCTTGTGCTGTCCTCTGACCATCGCTGTCCTCTCTCTGGCCTCTTCACACCTCGACAGCAGCCAGGCCCTGCCTTGGCCAGTGTTGGTTGCTAGCTGTGTGTGCCAAGGAGCTTATGGGAGCAGGGCCTGGCTGGTGGCAAGATCTTGGGTATCAGCCGTAGCGCTGCCTGGAGATATTTCTCTGTACAAGAGGGTTGTGGGCAGGCGAGCTTGAGCATCGGTGGGCTTGGTGCCTTCTGACCACAAGAGTAGTCCTTCTCAGCACTTTGCTGGTGTTAACATCTCAGCAAATGTAGCTACACTACAAGTGAAGTAAATGTCATTGCCTATCCAGTAGATGAAAAGCTCGGGTGAAGAGGCTTGGTAGCTCAACCAAGCTGATGCTTAACCACGATGAGGCCAAATCAGCTTCATAAAAGCACTTTGAATACTCAGATAACTAAACACTGGCCATTTCTGAGGTAAGGCTGTGTCTTGGGATTTGCTTGTCCACTCGGATGGCCCAGATTTGCCAGTCTAACGCAGAACACAGCTCTTTGCTGGACACAGATGGCAGCAAGATCAATGATAATGCCAGAGAAATACAAGTATTCAATAAACATTTGTGTTCAGTATGGGAAGGAAGCTGCTGGTGTGCCGGAGGATGCGGGAGTACTTCCCAATCTGTTAGGAATCGAAGAGGCTGCCAAGCGTTGATGAGATGCGGACATTGTAAAACAAACTGTGCAGTTTGCACCTATGAGTCTTTACAGAACTGGCTCATTTTCATCTGAAAAAAAAAAAAAAGTCTAGGAATACAGGGAACATACGAGAAAAACAGAACAAAGCTCATAGCATCAGTGCTCAAAAAGGAAAGGACAGTGATCCAGTACCTATAGGTTGTTTAACCTGACATCCTTCCCAGCCAAAATAATGGCAGAGCTAATATGGGATTCAATTAATAAAGAGCTAAAGGATAAGAATGTAATTATTGCCAAGCAGTGAGGTTTATGGGAAATAGGTCATGTCAAGCAAACCTGATTTCATTCTTTGATGACATTAAAAGTTTGATAAAAGTAACATGTAAGAGACTTCCTTCCATAAGGCAATAGCTTAGTTGAAAACAACCTTCTGATTTAAAATTAGCCCCTTATAGTAGACCCCATCTGTAAGAGATTAAGAATGGGCTAACTGGGAGAACTAAAGAAAGTGGCACTGCTTGGGAATGATCAGTCAACAGGGGACTTGGAGCAGTCCTCAGCATGAAGCTCAATGCTGTGTCCATGGTCTGAAGACAAGTACGGGACAGAAGGGCTCATGGGAACCCCCAAAATCCCTGTTTCCACTGTTAAAGACAGCCCAGTACAGCTCACCCCAGTGATTAACTCTGATCAAAACATTGCCTCCTGGTAGGTTGCGTGCAGTTCCTGGAGCAGCCGACTATGGCTTTTGTCCGACTAAATGAGGCCGTCTTCCTGGAATCTGTCTTGGAGGTCCCCATTCCTGTCAGATTCATCTTTGTGCTGCTGGGACCGAGCCAGGCCAACATGGACTACCATGAAATTGGCCGCTCAATCTCCACCCTCATGTCCGACAAGGTGAGGAGCTGACGGGTGGTGGTGCTGGTACAGGTGAGGGAACTTTGGTAGCTCCTCAGAAGTCAGTCCTGGGATGAGAGGGCTGAGAGATGCTGTGCTAAGGCCCAGGTGGGGCAGGCAGGTGTGAGCACCTGGGATTTTTAAGAGCAGCCTGACTTGACCAAGGTAGGATGCTCCAGTATGGAGGGAAGAGTAGGACAGACACTTGGCTGGGACAGAGAGTGAGGCTGGGTGAAGAAGAAGGCTGTACGTAAAAGCAGTAGCAAAGGACTGCCTGAGGTTAGAGAGTTGTGTTCAGTTCGCATTTCACAAACAGAGAGGAGGGGAGGCTGAGCGGTGCCTTTGGCCATGATGCCTGGCCCAGGCCACACTGACGAGAAGACCCAGCAATGCCTGGCAACTGTTCGTCAGCAGTTTGGATGAAGCTTTCTAGCCGAGTCCCATAGCTGGGGCATCCATGCAGGGGAGCACATCCATGCAGGAGGAGAAATGAGGAGGCAGAAAGGTTTTTCTGCCAAGAGTATGCACTGCTAGAAGTCCCCCATCTGGTTAGATGGCAGGAAAGTGAAATTTATTATCCTGGTAAGGAATTAAAGGCAAAGAAAAGCCAATCTGAACATCTACTACATACATGCAGGACTGAAGAATCAGAGGTTCACAAGGTCCTCCTGGTGGGTGCCATGTAACTATAACAGAGTGACAAACCTGCCTGTCCTGCCACCAGTGTACAACTCTCCCTCAACTGAAGACTAAAAGGTCCACTCAGAGCAGGTGGGCTGTGGGCAGCAAGGGCTCCCAGCTGAAAGATCCCTTCCCAGGAGTTGCACAGGGCTCAGCTGACAATGTTTTTTGAGCCAGCAGAGGTGAAGTGCCATATTCCAGCTTCAGCGCCGCGTTTGTGGGCTGATCTCGCTCATCTGAGCCTCTGCTCCTCTGTTGCTGGAAGAAGGGAGCCAGTTGCTGCAGACGGGGCTGGCCGTAGCATGGTTACACAGTGGCTGGCGCCGTGAAGAGAGTACAGTATCATTTACAGTTTCAGGCTGTGGCTCCAGGGAGTCTGTGTGCTGCAGGAACCTTAGCTGTCCCCTACCTGCTTTACAGGCTGTTCACTTGTTCATCTTCCTCCAGCCCTTTCTCTGCAGGCATGTTCCAGAGGCAATGCAGCTCTTCTGCCTGTTTGCCAGCACTTCCCCTCCTATTTGGAGTAGTGCTGTCCCCTCATGGTCTCCTTGAAGTCCTTCCTTGTCATCTTGCCCTTGCTGTCAGGAGTATCTCCCCTATTCTGCCTGGTTTCCCTTGCATGACTTCCCTCATGCTGTAGACTCCTATTTTCCTTCCCTCTCCCACGTTTTACATTTTTATGTCCAAGTCTCTCAAGAGCCTTACGCTCGCTGCTCACGTCTCACACTGTGCTTTTTGTGCTTTATCTGCGGTGCTTTAGGGCTCCACCAGCTTCTCAACCCAAGACCAGACCAGGAGGACATCAGTCTGTTGAGGAGTCCTAATTTTGAGCTGCAGGGACAGGGCAAGTCTTTAATCTCGGTGGTGCCTGGCTTCTGGTACATCTCTGAGCTGAGCTCTGAACAAAAGCCCTGCAAGACCAAGCAATGGCATGCAGAGCTTGTAAGGACAAGGATCTTGGTAGCCACAGTGATCCGGTGTGAACAGTGGTACAGGCTGGTCAGGTGTAGCATCTAGCCTAGGCAAAGAGAGGCACCAGGCTAGCTGGGAAGCACAGATCCGATTTTTTTTGGTGGAGAGGTCCTACAAGGTGCACCCCGTGGTCTGGTGGAGCGTACAGCTGGCAGATGCTGCAGGAGCATGACCTTGGGCAAGAGCAGTGGGGCTTGGGGGAGAAAAGCAGGAGCAAGACGGTCACTGGAAAGGATGGAGAGGGTAGGGAGGACAGACATGGGATTAGGTGAGACATTGGATAGTTGGACAGGAGGTATTCAGCAGTGTGGGTCACAGAGTGGCAGTAGTGAGACAAGTAGTGGGTTGAGGGAGTGGAATATTACTGTATGGTCACAGGAAGCGTTGGGTTTCCAGGCTGTAGACAGCTGGGTGCAGTCTCGGTCTGAGCCTTCTCCCTCTCTTCTCACTGCCCCTCCCAGCACTTCCATGAGGCTGCATACATGGCAGATGACCGTCAAGACCTCCTCAATGCAATCAACGAGTTCTTGGACTGCAGCATTGTCATCCCCCCATCGGAAGTGGAGGGCAAGGACTTGCTCAAATCCATTGCCACCTTCCAGAAGTTGCTGCTGAGGAAGAGGAAGGAGAGGGAGCAGAAGTCCATGAAGGAGGGGACTGTCCAGGAAGCCAAAGGTCTCTCCACTCACATTTGCGCAAAAGAGTTTGTGCCTAGTGCCCTGCGTGCCCCAGTGGGCCCTCCCCTCACCGAGCCCGGCAGAGGGGTGAGCGGGGCCTGGCTCCTGCAGTGGGCAGTGGGGAGGGGGACAAGGGGAGGCAGGACAGTGGCTGGGGGCAGCTGGGGCAGCTGGAGGCAGTGGGATGTGCAGTCACAGGGGGGCCACCAGGCTTAGCGCTGCTGGAGGAAGGTCTCCACAGAGTGTTGGGGAGAGGGACAGCCCAAGGGCGGACCTGTGTTCCCCTGCTCAAGCCCTGCCCTCCCTGCACCTCCAGAGCTGTGTGAAGTGAAAGCTGAGGAAGAAGAGGAGGAAGCTGAGGATGACCCTTTGAAGCGGACCGGGATATTTTTTGGAGGTCTGGTTCGGGACATAAAGCGCAGGTACCCCAAATACCTCAGTGACATCAGAGACGCCTTGCACAGCCAGTGTCTCGCGGCCGTTCTCTTCATCTACTTTGCTGCTCTCTCTCCTGCCATCACCTTCGGGGGACTCCTAGGTAATGGGCCTGCTTTCTGGTCTGCTCTTTGCACGCTGGGACACTGGCTGTGTCTGTGTGACGCTGTGCCGGGGTGGGCTTCGGTGCTGCTCGCTCGGGGAGAGCGGCGCCACTGTGCCTCTGCTGCTGCCTTGTCCCCTCCCTGCCGCTTGGCCTCTCCAGCCTCGGCTCCCCAGGCTCCCTCTGCGCTCCCTGCCCAACGCAGGGGACCTCTGACTGATGGGACGGGGCCCTGCCTCCTCCATCTGGAGCTGTGTCTGCAGCCTGCCTGCCTGCGGTGACGGTGCCTGTGTCCGGACAATAACACTCACACATTGTTCTTTTTCCCAGGAGAGAAAACTGAGGGTCTCATGGGGGTCTCCGAGCTGATAATCTCCACCTCGGTTTTAGGGATCCTCTTCTCCCTGCTCGGAGCCCAGCCGCTTCTGGTCATTGGCTTCTCAGGGCCTCTGCTGGTGTTTGAAGAAGCTTTTTACAAGGTACACGTGAGGCAGTGTCCGTGCTTGGCAGCCGCTCGCTCTACCCCTGCGCTGGAGAGGGCAGCTGGCATTTCTTGGCTCTCCAAAGGGTCTGCGGTGGTGTGGAGTCCCTGGGTCCTGCCGGGCTGCCCTCAGCTCGGCTGGGGCTGGCCCTGGCTGTGCTGATGCTTTGCAGGTCATACCGTAGTGACTTCTGCCTCCTGTTGCTTTATCCCATGGGCTGACCCCGTTGAGGTGTGACAGTGGTAACAGCACTCCTCTACTTGCTGACTGTGAGGGGAGCATTGTCCCCCAGCCCTGTGCTGCAGCCCATCCTGGCACAATGAGCACTTGTGGCTGCATGTTAAAATACCGGTCTATAATACTTACTTCTTCATGGGGCTTCCTTTTGAAGACCATTTGACAACTGTTACCTGTCGCTGGGTTTCCTTGTATGGGAACCCAACAACATTCAGTGTACCACCCCCCATGAGGGATGTCCCACATGCATTACTCCCACCTCTCAGGATGAGCCCAAGGGTGTGTGCAGAGATATCCTGGCCAGCCAGGATGGACATATTTCTTCCTCAAGTAGCATGATCTCTTCACTGTTAAAAACATCCCTGTGTCACCGTACCTCCAAGCAGTGGGTCTAATCCTTCTCCTTTTTTCTGACTTCTAGCATGTCTGGGCTTTTAAAGCATGGTTTTTCCTACACCTCGGTGTTCACCTTGGTGTGTCAAGAGTTTACAGCTGGTGATGCCATTGCACAGTGGGAATTTCTCTGCTCTCCTGTTGACTGCACTTCTCACTGACTGCTTTGGCTTTGCTCAGTCATGGTGTACGAAGGTGTACCTCTGCCCAGTGTGGGGGCCGTGTCTGTGGTGGTACCAAGGAAGGCTGCAAAGGGAGGGATGTGATTTGTGCTGGAAGCAGTTGATGCTGCTGTGTGTGGATGAGCAGAGGCAGTGGAGATGGTCTGTTCTCTGGTGACAGCCTGGGGGCTTTTCTCTACACGCATACAACCGTGTGTGTAGGCAGGGCGCTGTCTGGGATCATGGCCTAGCTAGTGTGACCTTTATGAAGCGGGACACAGCAGGGTGCTCAGGCTCTCTTTTGCGGGGAACAGTCTTGTGCTGTTGAGTCCTTGGAGCAGTGGAGAGCTGTGTTTGAGTAATGGCACGTCCATATGGGTGGGATGGGGAGCTTCATGCATGGGACAGCTTCAGCAGAGAGCAAAGGAGGTACTGTTACAAAGACTGGAGTGGTAAAGACCTGCTTGATGTGAGCTGGCTGGTGTTAATGCAAAGTCTGCAAATCTAACTGTGACTCCAGCCCTGAATTCACTGTCTGTGCTGGATGCCCAAGCAGGCATGGATGCTTTTCACAGAATCACAGAATTTTCAGAGTTGGAAGGGACCTCTAGAGATCATCTAGTCCAACTCCCCTGCTAAAGCAGGATTGCCTAGAGCACATTACTCAGGACTGCATCCAGGCGGGTTTTGAAAATCTCCAGAGAAGGGGACTCCACAACCTCCCTGGGCAGCCTGTGCCAGTGCTCTGTCACCCGAACTGTAAAGAAGTTTTTCCGTGTATTGGAACGGAACTTCCTATGTTCCAACTTGTGCCCATTGCCCCTCGTCCTGTCGCTGGGAACCACTGAGAAGAGTCTGGCTCCATCCTCCTTCAACCCACCCTTTAGATAATTGTAAGCAATGCTTGATGTGAGCTGGCTGGTGTTAATGCAAAGTCTGGAAATCTACCTGTGACTCCAGCCCTGAATTCACTGTCTGTGCTGGATGCCCAAGCAGACATGGATGCTTTTTTCCAGGAGAGTCTGTGATCTTAATGGGGAGGAGATGCGGGAGGCAGCCTGAGGAGCCATGAGTAACTTCTTCCCCTTTCCATTTCAGTTCTGCCAGACACAAGGCATTGAGTATCTGACAGGCAGAGTGTGGATTGGTTTGTGGCTCATCGTCTTCATCTTCATTATCGTGGCAGCTGAGGGAAGCTTCTTGGTGCGCTACATCTCACCCTTCACCCAGGAGATCTTTGCTTTCCTCATCTCCCTCATCTTTATCTACGAGACCTTCTACAAACTGTACAAGGTGAACCTTCCCCAGGGAGATGGGCTGCCACGTCTCTCAGTCCCCGAGGAAGCTGCTGCTTTAGTGTACAGGAGGCAGGGGAACAGGGCCAGCACAGCCACAGCTTTCCTAGGCGCTCTGCAGAGCAGTTCTTTGCTGGCCTCTCATGACCCAGCCCAGCTGGCCCCTGTGCCACCACAGAGGCTGGCAGGATGAGCCCTAATGTCTGTCTCCCCTTCTCTTCCTGCAGGAGGCATTAAAGAGGGGCCACTTTTCTCTCCCCAGCCCTCTCCAGCTGGGTAGGTTGCGAGGCGAGGTGATGGATGCTGGGATTGTCTGCGCCCACCATCTACCGCCCTCACCTCTCCGCAGAGCAGGACACCTCCGCATCCCCCTGCCCCCAGTAGTGACAGTACCCCCTGCCCCTCCTTGCGGTGACAGTGCCCGCTGCTTCTCTCACCTGCCCAGGTGTTTGCAGAACATCCTCTGCTGAAGTTCTACCCACCGAACGTGCAGAGCGGCCTGAATGCCAGCGTGCTCTCTGCGGATGCGATGTCTCTGGGAATCAGGATGCAGCCCAACACTGCTCTCCTCTCCCTCATCCTCATGCTCGGCACCTTCTTCATTGCCTTCTTTATGCGCAAGTTCAAGAACAGCCGTTTCTTAGGAGGAAAGGTGAGAAGTGGGACCCAGATGTTAAGGACAAGGGACGTACCAAATAGATAATGCTTTTTGCTACAGCCCTTTGTTCTCCAGAGCATTTGGACTGTCCCCCAAAGAAACACTGGCAGTCCCTTAAATACCATGCAGAAGAGACGGTAGCCTGAGCCAGGCTGCAGACCAGAGCTGGATGTTGATGATGGTATCTGCACTGCCCTGCTCCAGTGAACTTTACTGAAAAGTCCCCTCAGCCTTGGGAAAGCTTGTTTCGCTGGATACAAGTCTGTTAAACTAGAATATAAAAGGGAGAACTTACAACTTGTTCCCTTTGGATATCTCTGTACACACAGGCCATCTGTGTAACACCTGGAGCACCATCCAAATAGGCCAGTAGGAACGATTAGCCAGTCACTTCAGAGTAACTGGAGGACTGGTGGCAATGTGGGCAGTGGGATGCGCAGCCCCGTGGGTCAAGACTGGGTTCCCTTGCCCCGCTCATCAGCAGTGCTCCGGTTTGCAGTGGTGCCTGGCCCCATCTGGGGCTTTGCTTTGTCCCAGGTTCCCTGTAGCAGGGTGGGCACACGGAGCCAGCCCGTTCCCTTTGCCAGCAAGGGTGTTTGTTCTGCAGGCTCGGCGGATCATCGGAGACTTCGGGATCCCCATCTCCATCCTGGTCATGGTGCTGGTGGATTACACCATCACTGACACATACACGCAGGTAGGTGCCAGCACTGCCCTCAGAACCCCTCCCGCAGCCCAGCAGTGATCCCTGCGGCATTGTGGCTGCTCTTGTGCAACGGGGGATTTGTATTTCCTGCCTTTTTAGTCATAACAGCAGAAAGCAAGGGGAGACGCTCCCCTCGTCCTCACTCCTACGCTGAAGGGAAGCTCCAAGGGTCTTGCTGAGACTGAGACCAGAGAGCTGCAGGGACTGGAGTGCCCTGGTATCCCTCTGGTATTCCAGCTGTTGGTAGGGGAGGCTTTAGGGGACCGGAGATATTCAGTGCAGTTAATTCCTTGTTTGTAACTCTAAAAACTGGCAGTCAATCAACAAGACATAAAGTGGTTATGCACATTAAAGGGGGTGGCTTATGGAGTGGTTTCAGTGGGATAATTGTCATGGGTCTAGTACCTAACATTTTTATACTCTCCTTGATTATAGGCTACTAAGTATTTTGATCGCCTTATCTCAAACACAATGATCTCTTTCCCAGTTTATGCACAAACTTAAATGTTATCAAACAAACCCATCTCACACATTTCCTTTTTCCCCACCTTTTTAGTAGATGTGTAGTTATATCTTTTTGTTTTGGTATTTTTTTTAACTAACATCAGGGAGAGGGTGAAAGGTAGTTCCTGTTCAGCGTGCAAGCTTTTTATCAAGACAGCCCAAGGCTTAATGGAATCCAAATGCATTTTTATTCATTTAAATTTCAATGAAAAATCTGGTTTTAGCAGACGTTAGTAAAATCATGCCCTTTGTTACCTCCTTTTCATATCCTTCTACATTTCTACAATTAATATCAAAAGCATTATCATTTCAGTGTTAACTCAGCGTACATACAAAGCTTTCTGAGAAAACGGTACTTAGTTACACAGCTTAGCTCAAGCACAAGCATTCCAGGAATATTATTCATACTTACGCTGATTAACATAAATGTAAATTATAAACCCTTCCTGCAGTACTCACGCAGGCAGATAGCAAGAACTGGTCTAGAGCAGCGCAGAGCTGAGAGTTCAAGTGCTGATGAACGCAGGGTCAGGACGATGTACAGCTAGGAGTCTGTGTGGTCTCCGATGGGAGCACAAACACGATATTCCCTCTGAACATGATCAGAGTGAGGTCATTTCCAGAGAAGGCTGCCAGTTCTGGGGTCCACACCGCAAAAACAATATTGGAAAAATGTCTCAGAAAAGTCTTGGAAAGTCTGTAAAGCCACCTCGGAGAAGAGTAGGCAGTTCAGGACACTTAATTTGTCCAAGCAGAGGTCAAGGAGCATTTTAGCCATGCAAGCACTGACATGGGGGTGAGGTTCCTGAGGGAAGAGATTTCCTTGGTCTCTTGGACAAAACCCAAGGGAATTCCAATAGCTGAAAGGAAATGAGACAGGCCTATGTTAGGGGACGTGGGATTTTTTGCACTGAAGGGGATTATCCATGAGAAAGTCCCGCTCGGGTCAGGGTGGCTCTCCCATCATCTGAGGCGTTCAGACCAGGGAGACCAGGAGGACCAAGGTTAATCCTGTGTGAGGCTGTGGCACATGTGTATAGATGAGTAACTGCTGGGTTTTGTGGCTACACCACCAGAAGCTGAATGTCCCCTCTGGCCTGTCGGTCACATCTCCTCACAAGCGTGGCTGGTTCATTCACCCCATGGGCAGCAGTGGGACCTTTCCAATGTGGATGATGTTTGCCTCTGCCATCCCGGCCCTCCTGGTCTTCATTCTTATCTTCATGGAGACGCAGATCACTACGTGAGTAACTCCCCCGTCAACGCCAGCCATCACTAACCCCTGGGCAGGGCAAGGCTGGGATGGGTGCTGGTGGCATTGGTGTGGAGATGCGTCTGGGATCCCAGCAGGACAGCAATGGCAGGATCCTGGCCGTTTCAGGCTGTACTTTCCCATTGTCTCTTGGCTCCCCTCCTGAGATACAGTGTGGTGGAGACCAGCCTCAGCCAAGCACAGGAGGAAGCATCTAACCTGAAGTTGATGGTCACCATCCCTCTCCTCAGCCATCTCCTTGTCCCCATGTGTGGCCTCTCCAAGGAATGAATGTTGTCCCTAGGCACTGTATTGTCCCTGGGATGGGCCTGGCACTGACCTGGCCTCTTTTTCCTCCCAGGCTGATTGTGAGCAAGAAGGAGAGGAAGCTGCTGAAAGGCTCTGGCTTCCACCTGGACCTGCTGCTCATAGGCACTATGGGGGGGCTTTGTGCGCTCTTCGGGCTGCCCTGGCTGACCGCAGCGACAGTGCGCTCTGTCACCCATGTCAATGCCCTGACAGTCATGAGCAAGGCCATCGCACCAGGAGAGAAGCCCAAGATCGAGGAGGTGAAGGAGCAGCGTGTGACCGGAGTGCTTATTGCTGCCCTCGTCGGTGAGCCTCTGCTCGGGTGAAGGAGTGAGGGGGGAGGTCAGGGCCGACCACTTGAATCTCCTGGCAATGTCCCTGCCCCATGGGCCAGCCTGTGCTCTGCCTGCTCGCTGCAGGACTGTGCCCACCTACACTCAGCTCTCCTCTGGCAGCCTTTGGTACCCCACCATGGTCAGTCCATCTCTGCAACCCTTCCAGCTAGACCCCTCTTGAGCTTCCTTTCCCTTGCACCCCGGGACAGACAGTGAGGAGGTGGGAGAGGGATGGAGGCTGAGGTGCCTTGCGGAGGGGCTGGTGTGGGATGCACCATGCCCTGAGCTCTGTCTGTGCAGGTCTGTCCATTGTGATGGGGAACATGCTGCGGCAGATCCCACTGGCTGTGCTCTTCGGCATCTTCCTCTACATGGGGGTCACGTCACTCACTGGCATCCAGCTCTACGAGCGGCTGCTCCTGATCTTCATGCCATCCAAACACCACCCCGACCACATCTATGTTGTCAAGGTGAGCGAAGGCAGGTTGTGGGGAACCAGGTAATGAGGAGCAGAGGAAGAAGAGGCAGTTGAGGGGAGGATGGTGCTTTGCTAGAGTTGTGCTTGGGTTGGTGATGCCCCTTTGGGTCCAAGTTTGTGCCAAGAAGTAAGTACAAGCCATACACAGGGGTGATAGAACGCTAGGATAGCGTGCTGATAGGCTGCACACAGGAGTGTATCGCCAGAATACTGCACGGGTGGACTGTTTATAGGAGTGATGCGTTGCTTGAGTGGGCGCAGGGACACTGCACTGCCAGGTGGGTACGCTGCTAGGTTGCACAGAGCCTGATGTGTTACGGAGTTCTGCCTTGCTGTAGAGTACAGGCAGGCAGAGCATGCAGCAGTGTTGCGTTACTGTACTATGCTATGCAGAAGGGTTGGCCAGTTGGGTCTTCATTAATCTGTGTGGGAGGATAATGTATTCTTAAACTGGATTTGCCTCCCTAGGTGAAGACCTGGAGAATGAATCTCTTCACCTGTATTCAACTGGCCTGCATTGTGCTGCTCTGGGTGGTGAAATCCACGGTGGCATCCTTGGCCTTCCCCTTCGTCCTGATCATGACAGTGCCATTGCGACGCTTCGTGCTGCCCCGCTTCTTCCACGACAGGGAGCTCAAAGCGGTAAGCAGATAACTGCCCTCACAGTCTAGCTTGCAACACGGGAGTGAGGTTGAGGAGATTTGGCACGTGGAAGGGTTGGGAGATCCTGGGCTGGCAAAGCTTTCCCTGCTGTTGTCTGGGGGGGACGGTCTTTGTTCAACAACAATAGGTGGGTGGTGGGCTTCCTCAGAGCTTGTAGCCCTAGGAGTGCAGCGTGAGATGGATGGGCACCCTAGGGCGAGGAGACGGGATCCTACCACACAGAGGCCTGGAACAAGGGATTTCTCTTTCATCCTTGTCCCT
This sequence comes from Charadrius vociferus, assembly GCF_000708025.1. Lineage (NCBI taxonomy): Eukaryota > Metazoa > Chordata > Aves > Charadriiformes > Charadriidae > Charadrius > Charadrius vociferus. The sequence continues at coordinate 7,685,460 of NW_009646928.1, read as the reverse complement.
GTTTGTGGCTCATTCATTAAGAGACACCCCATTTCCCCACTGAGACAGCAGCAAGGACAGTCCAGCAGCACACCAGAGCCTGTGGCTGCTTGGCACAGGAGCACATAACCACAGAGCCAGGGTGCTGGCAGCTCCTCGAGTACTGGCAGCTCCTCTGCTGC
>NW_009646928.1:7672198-7685086 GCF_000708025.1 Charadrius vociferus | reverse complement strand
CCCAGAAGCGGGTGCTGCCGGCAGGGGAGGAGCTGCTGTGCTCGACCAAAGCTCCAGTCAAACACGTCCAGTCAAAGCACCATCAAACATGAACACGTATAGGAAAGGGCATCAGGCTGGGGATGCATGGATGGGTATGAGGGGCAAAAAAAAGAGCCTGTTGGGAGGGGAAGGAGCAAAAGCTTTGCCCTTCACAGCGCAGCCCAGCTGCCTGGCTCGCTGCACGCTGATCCCTCCGTGCCAGGCTTGACCCTCTGCTGGGGGTGGCTGTGGCCTTCAGAGCCCGGTCTCTGCCTCTCCCCAGTTGGACTCAGAGGATGCGGAGCCAAACTTTGACGAGGATGGCCGGGATGAGTACAACGAGCTGCACATGCCTGTGTGAGCTGGGAGCTGCCCTCCCCACTCATGGGACAGGCTGCTCACACCTGCTCATCCCTCCCGAGGACTAACTGGAGACTTGCCGTGAGTCACGCAATCTCTTGCCTGGACCAACGAATGGCTGTTCCATAGCCCCACAGGGGTCAGCCCCGGCTCCTGCTGCTCCATCGCTCGCTCAGCAGAGGCTGTGAGTCTCTCTCCTCTTGGACCTGGTGGGCTGAGAGATGCCTCTCACATCCCGAAGCTGCGTGGGTCCCGAGTGCCCGTGGGTCAGGGGTCTGCCCCCTCCCCACTGGAGACAGCCTGTGCCTGGTCTCCAGGTGGTGAAGGGGAGCCATGCCAGCTGGTGCCACTGTGTCCCCCTCCACTACCATGAAGCTTGGGTGTCTCAGCACCACGTGCCACCGAGCAGTCAGAGGGATGGGCTGGATGCTGCCTGCGGATGGCCAGTGGGCTTCTCCGAAGCCAGCAGCCTCCTTGCTTGGCTGGCGGATGCCTTGCTCCTGCTCCCTCTGCCCCCTTCCAGGAATGCTCATGCTGGGCCTGTGCCACAGCCCGTGGCCCACGGGGCTGCTGCAGCCTGGCAGATGGGCAAGGAGGGACCAGCACACTCGCCCTGTCCTCCAGACCATCATCTGTCCAGTCACCCTCCCACAGGACTGTTTTCAGCTCTTGCTCAGTATTGGTGAGGCTGTTTGCTTCCTCCCAGTTTTCCCAACCCTCTTTCCAAAGGAAAACCGCACAGGGAGGGCAGGCTGGGGAACAAGCGGGTATCCTGAAGCCTCGAGTGCCTGCCCTCTTGCAGGGACTAAGAGGAGTCCCGTGCCGTTCTGCACCTCCACAAAGGTTGCAGGGGTAAAAACTCATCACAGGACTGCATCCCAGTTCCTGATCCCCATGTTCCTGTCCCTGAGAACAAACCATATTTAAGAAGCTATACAAGAGACGTCATGCTGGAGCACAAAACAGTCCTTTGGGTCCCCTCCCTTTCCCTGTGCAGTGATCCACTGGGTCTGGCTCCCTGCAGCCCTACAAGGGAGTCACTGAAACCCCTAGCCCCAATTCTGCTGCCATACTGGGGTGACCTTTCACGTCCAGGGGTGCCCTTCAGGTGGGAAGGGGCAACATTCAGCATGCCCAGCACTCGGCCCCTGTCACTTCTGGGCAGCTCTGAGCACCTTTCCGCCTGGCAGGGCTGTCTCCTGGGGTCTCTCTGGGCTGGCAGCCCCCATTCAGAGCTGCCTCAGAGACCGCCGACAGTGCCCTTGCTGCCTGCAGCAGCTCTGAGGGTAGTGCCAGAGGAGACGGGCACCCCAGCCTCTCCCTGATGGTTGGAGCTGGAGTGGCCTTGCGGAGGAGGCTGGGATGCTCACTTCACCACCGGATTTGGGACAAGTTGCTGCCCCCGTTCCCACTTATCAGCCTGGCTCCTGCGAGAGATGGTGGGTGCTTCATTACCAGGAGGGTCTGACGCCTTCCCCAGAAGGCTGCAGAAATATCCCACCAGAGAGAGAAACCTCCCCCTGCGGCAGGTTCCTGCCCCACAGTCTGGCCCCCCTGCAGGGCCCAGGGTGGAGAGACGAGTGTCTCTGTGTGTCTGTGGCCATGTGTGTCCTGTCCTCCCCATGTAGTGTAGGAGGCCCGTTGTCGCTGTGCATTGTGACTCCTCTGACTGTAGTGGAAACAGCTACACCAATAAACTCTTCACAGGAACCACATCTGGCTCTTCGCTTTTGTTTGTTTATTGGAAATAAATTAAATTGATTGCAATTCCCTGACACAAAACTGTTTCTTGCCTACAACAGCAGCCAGCAAGGGAGCAAGTCCCAGCTAGAGTGGGGACTGCTACCTTGTCACCTACTACCAGCACAGAGGTTGGCTCTCCACCACCATCACCAAGCAGGCTGGTTACCGTGGGCCCAACTGGAGCTCCCGTGCTGGCTGCTGGAAACGGAAGGCCGAGCCCCATATTTAACCGGAAACACGTACTCATGCCTGCTTGCATCCATACACATGTGCACGTGTGTGCCTGCATGCTCAGCAGCGCCTGGTGCCCATCTCCTTACCCAGCCTGTAGCCACACGGCGGGGCCACGGCCTGAGCACGGAGGAGACACCTCATTAAGCACACGTTCCCTCCATGCTTTCTTCCCAGGCTGGAGCCGAGCCAGGTCCCCATGAGCTGCTGGATGCCTGCACCCGACATGGTGATGGGTTGGACGTCCTCCAGTCATGCTCTCCTGGGTGCTGCTGCTGAGACTATGCGGTGGTCCCGCCTCCTGTGGTCAGGGTTGCTGGCTGCTCCTGGGGCTGGTCACTGCCATGGGACACATGGCAGAGGGCTGAGCCCACCCGGGTGCAGAGGTGGTGGCTGTCCCACTTCTGAGCTGGGCCCGCTGTGGGATGGGTAGTGCCTGGCTTCGCAGCATCCTCTCCAGGTCGCTGCGGAACCTGCAGGAGAGAAGGCAGCGAGGGTGTCCGGCTCCTGAGCATGCAGGTGGGCTGGATGGGAGCATCCACGAATGCTTCCTGCAGGCTGTTCCTCCATGATAGGAAACACTCCCTGTCCCATTCCCCAGTCTCTCTCCTTCCTCAAACCTGAATGCCCAGGGCTGCCCAATGGGCCGTTAGTTTGGACTGGAGAGGTTGTGGCTCTGCCCAGTCCCACAAGATCCATGTCTCCACCTGCATGTCCAGCCCTTTCCATGCAGCTCCCCTGCCCATGGCAGTGCCCCTGCTCTCGCCCTGGGACGTGGGACAGGGAGCACAAGCAGAACCAGCATGTGCCTCTTACCGCATCGATCCTCCGGATGAGGATGGGCCTGACCTCTAGCTCCAGCAGCCAGTCGGCCTTCAGGATGTTGTGGTGGTACTCCTCCAACTCTAGGCTCTTCTGCAGCTCCTCAGTCAGGGCAGTCTGGTGCCGATGAGTCCCTCTCCCTGAGCTCCGCCGGGGCTGGGCCAGCTCTATCTCCTCACCCTGCTGCTGCAGGCGCAGGGCCTGGATGCGCCGGGCGATGTGATGGACTTGAGCATGCAGGGCGGCTGCCCGTTCCCCACGGTGCCGCAGGGCCAGCAGCTCCTCCTGGCTCTCCCGCAGCCGGGCTTGCAGCACCCCGGCACTGCTGCCTGCGCCCGAAGGCTGCGATGGGACCAAGAGGTCGGGCAAACCCAGGGGAGAGCCAGGCTGCCGGGGAGGCCTGCTGCGTGGTGGGGGCGGCACGGTGCTGGGAGCCGGTCCTGCTCTGCCCTGCGCTAGTGGCTGCTGTGGTGGTGATGGTGATGGAGATGGAGATGGAGACGGTGATGGTGATGGGGGCAGGGAAAGGCTGTACCTGCTGCGGGGGAGATGGACCCACTGACAGGCGAGCTCTGCCATGGCCAAGCTCTGGTGAAAGACATCAGGGACTAGCCGCAAGACCTTCAGAAAGGGCTCTGCACCAGAGAAGCCATGCAGGTCACGCAAGCTCCGGGGGCTGAAGACCCGCTCGCTGAGGGACCCCCCCTGCAGTAGCAGCCCCCAGTTACGCCGGTGGGTGAAGAGCTGTGCAGCCAGATGTGGGATGGATGCCGGGGAGGACCGCCAGGTGGGGTGGGCAGCCGGCTCCTCGTGCATGTACAAATACTCACAGAGTGGGACCACCACCCTGGTGTCAAACCTCTCCTTCAGCGTGCTCAGATGCTGCAGGTAAGAGGCCAACCAACCCACGTAGCTGGCCACGTCGGGGTTGGCTGAGCCAGGCCGGTGCTGGGCAAGGCTCTGCAGGTGCTGCCAGCTCTCCACCTGCCCCGAGGGGCTCCGCGGCAGCACCAGCAGCAGCACGTGGTACAGGCTGCGCAGGTCGAAGCCCTGCCGACACCGCTGCACATGCCCTACAAAGGCACTGATCTCCCTTTCGAGGGCAGAGTAGAGGGCTTCCATGGGCAGCCACAGTGATGGAGAGGAGACAACTGGGGTTGCAGCTCACCCACACGGTCCTGGGCCCTGGATGCACTGGAAAACACACTGCACTGGGATGCAGTGCATGGGCTGGTGCAGGTAGGATTGCTGCGGGGCTCTGGTTTGGATCACGTTTGGGCTTAGCCAGCAGACGGTGCTACCAAAGGCTGGCATCTTCCTCCGAAGGGTGGGACATCTGGCCAGCTCAGAGGAGTTGCTCTGCTCAGCAGCTCAGATGATTTGCTCTCCCAGATGCTCTGCTGGAGAGGAGACAACCCATAGGTGAGGAGGAGGGCAACAGGGATGGGCTGTGGTGGGAGCAGTGAGGGAGCTGCAAGGGGTGCGCTCAGAGAGGTACTCCGACTTTTGCGGGACCAGAGAAGGGAAAGGCTGCTGGGTGCTGCCGGACCCGGAGCACGCTGGACCGCAAAACGCAGTTGTAGTGCGGGGAGAGGAGTGGAGAGGCTGCCTGCAGCCCCAGGGGATGCTGCTGAGGGTGTGGGGAGAACATCCTGGGTGCCCACAGCCCCCCAGCTGCCCGCGGGATGCTCTGGGATGGGGCAAATGTCCTCCTGCTCCCTGGAAGGGGACTCGGTCATGCCAGACCAGGACTGTGCTCTGACCAGCAGTTTCTCCCACCTCTTTGCTGTTTGAGAAGAGGTTTATCTCTACAAAAGTAAGCAGCCACCCTTGCCTATCTGGAGAACTAAAAATAGAAGGTCTGTTCCCAAAACTACTATTTTAAACCATTATGTGTTTAGGCAAACTATTCGGGTATCTGTTTCTGCCGTTTGGGTTCAAATACACCCAAGCTATCTTCTCCAGCTATTTTTATTCTCTGCAGCCAGGAGGGGCTGGCACATCTCTGTTGTGAGATACCCCTGGCACCCATCCACATGGATGCGTGGCTGGGAAGTTAAGGAAATTGCTGGCTAAGAACATCCCCACGACACAACTGGGAACCAATGCCACTGGCACAGTTTCCCCTTTGCCCTGTATATCTGTAAGCCCTTGCCTGGGCTTTGATGTCTGCTTTTCAGGCACTCAAACTTCTTTAAAATTAATTTTAAAATGCTTTTTCCTCTTTCTGGTGAGGAGGGGGTTTGCAAGTCCTGCACCTGGGGGGGCAGGTAAAAATGGCAGGAGGCGGCAGCACACGCGTTCCTCGCACTGCGAGCCGGCGGGGCGAGAGCGGCTTCGGTTGAATTCACCTTCCCCAATAAGCACCTCCAGATGGGTTTGTTTAAATGTGAGTTGCACCGGTTTGGGGGGAGCAGAGCTGATGCTGAGGGGTACGATGCCTGCGCGTGAAGTCCCAGAGACTAGCTAAAAATCAGCCCCAGCTCACGGGTGCCGGGGGTCCGGCTCGCTGTTGCAGATGCTGAGACCGCCAGCGAGTAGTGCTGAGCACCAGTGACCCCACACGTCCCTGCCGTGGCTCCAGCCCCACGCTCTCTGCCCCCTTCTGCCCTCCACCCACCTCCCCTCTGCATTGAAAGGGACTCACCAGCCCCAGGAGAGGCGCCGGGGAGAGGAGAAAGGGCTGAGCTGGGCCCTGCTGCCTGCCGGGAGAGGAACCTGCCCTCCTCAGGCATGGACACAAACCTTCCTCCCCATGGGAACGGCAGGTTCGGACGCGTCCCTCGCACCAGAGCCAGCCTTTCCCGGAGCTGGTTGCCGGCCCCATGAGCATTGCCTCGGAGCTACAGTGGAGAGATGCAGGTTCCTCCAGCCCCGTTCCCTCGTACAGGTCTTCGCAAAGGTCACTTCTCCCGCAGGGATGCCTGAATCCCGGGCACGGGGAATGGGCTTGGATAGAACATTTCTTTGAAGTGAGTACAACTATGCACGGCCCTGAATTTGTCCCAAAGGCAATGTCTGGCCTTGGCAAGTGGGAGGCTCCTTAGCCTTGGGCAGTTCCCTGCCTGCCTGCCGCCTTGTGCCCTGCCCTCCCAGTGTATTGTCCTTCCAGCGATCTTCAGCCCTACAGCTCTCTGAGGTGCCTGTGCTGAGACTGGTCCCCAAAGGGACTGTTAGGAGAAGTAAATGATTTTTCAAGGGAGTGAGAATGGGGAATGGCAGCAAACCCTCTGTTAGAAACCTCTGATGGGGACAGCATCCCTGGAAACACGGGTTTGACCCTGACTGTTCCCCTTCCACCTCCACCTGGCTGCCCATGGGAGAGGGAGCCTTGACCATGATGTTTCAGCCCGCTCAGGGAGCCACTCCTGCCTGCTCAGAGAGATGGCCGGGGCTGTGATCAGCCCTCCTGCCCGGCGGTGGGACCCGCCAGGGAGGGAGCCAGAGGCCCTGGGCTGTAAGCTCTTCAATGGGGACAATGCTGGGACACTTCTCCTGTGCCTGTACGAGGTTCTCCTCTCCGGGTGCATGTTTTTGGCTGGGGTACACCCAGCCACGAGCCTCTGTGTCTCACTGTGCAGAGGTGGCTCACATGAGCTCCTCTGCAGAGAGGGGCAATGTAGGGAAGGATCAGCCTGAGCTCTAAAATGTGGCTGCCGAAGCTTTTCCCTGCAGGGAGCAGCAGAGATGTGGGCTGGCACCCATGAGTGTCCTGTCTCTCTCAAAGAAGGCCATGCAGCAGCTGGAACAAAGCAAAGTGCTGAGCACCAGCGCCACACAGCATCCCCCATCGCTCCTGCCACGTTGCTCTGTGACCTCCTGGGCCACGGGCTGCCAGATGTGACCTTGCCACCAAGCAGGACAGACAAGTAATTCCCCTCTGTCGTCTTCTGCAGAGAGGTGGGACATTGTGGTCCCTGCTGCGGGAGCCCAGCTGGATGATCGCCTTCATCTATCAGCCCAGTATCCCTGGAGGATGTCCCCCCCTCCAGCACGAAGGGTGCAGCAACATCACCGGGGATGGGAGAGGCTGGGCAGCAGCAGGTTCCCGCTGTGACAGGCTCTCGTCCCCAGCAAGGACAGATGGCCAGCTGCTGGGGCCAGTTCCTGGTGCTCTGAACTGGGGCAGCGCTCACTTTTCAGCTCTGAAACAGACCTCGAAACCGGGTCCTTTGGAGACAGGAGGTGTCCGCACAGCCTCGCCTGCTCCCTGGGTTTGCCAACCCAGTAGCCCAGCGCTGCAGGTTGCCTCCTGCCGACTGACGAGGGACACCTCCACCAAACCAGAGCAGGGATTGGCATTGCTTTGGCTGCAGGTGCACAGCGAGGAGAAGAGCCTTCTCCTTTAGCACAGAAATGACTTTGCAGGCTGAAGCTGCACAGGCGAAATCAGGAAGGGGAAATGTACCGAGCTCCGGCTCCCAGCACCCGTCAGCAGACCTTGGCTGCGGCCAGGGGTGGTGATATGACACCATTTAACCTCCTCGCTCGCTCGCCTGGGTTTATCGCGCAGCCAGAGACAAAGATGGAGAGCTACCCGTGCCTGGTAACACAGCCCAGTCTGGGAAAGCGGCGGCACCACAGCTGGCTGACACACTTTCTATGGCACGAATCCCACAGTAATGGTATCTGTGAGCAAAACCCTGCTTATGCGCTCACTTAAGCAGAATCCGTAAGGCTGTTTGTAACAGAGCCATCTGTGACCTCCGCAGCATCACGCCATTAATAGCAGGGCTTGGTCTGGGTCAAACAAAAGCAGGGCAGGCTTAATAGGAGAGGAAATTAGGTGGATGTGCTTGGCTGGCCTCATCCCCTCATGTTCCTACTGTAATTATAGCCTTGTGCAGCTCGGCTCTCTTATTCAGCGATCTCGCTGCCAGGACTGCATTTCTCATGACCGAGGTGTAAAAGCCGCACGTGGATACGTTTTGGCCCCAAGCAAACCTGCAGCAGCACAAAGGGACCCGTGGCAGGGAACCTCCGCTCGTCGCTGCTGGGAGATGGACGTGTGGTCTGGGATCTGGCAGGGAAGGGAGGGAAGTGTTGAGCTGGGGGGACAAGACTGGGACCCCCATCTGCAGAGAAAGCTGGAGATACCTGATTATGGGTTTGGTCCACTGAGCAGAGCCAAGTGCAGATGGGGCTGGTAGAAAGTCACAGGTAGTGCTGGCCCCAGTGGTGCAGCTCGGGAGGATGCTTCAGAGGCCACGGGGTGGCACGCGGTGACAGTGGGGTGGACCTTCCCAGCATCCGCCCTCTGGGCCTATCTGCTCCAGCTCTCTGCTCTTGTGCTCAGGCTGAAAATGAAGAAGACATCCTGTTTTCCTGACCTATGGAGAAAGGGCAGCCCTGGAGGTCATTCCTCCGCCTGGATGGGATAAAAAGCCTTCCCCGCTGTGGTCAGATTAAGCAGAGGTGCAGCCACCCTTGGCCTGGGCTCTGTAGCGTGCAAAGGCAGCACACTCGCTGCTGATGGTGGCTGAAGTGAGACGGGAACCGGAGAGGTGCCCAGGACAGATAAACACCCCTCCCCTCAAGTTGTCCCCCCTTGCAAGGAGGGCTCCCCCTTCACACTCCCACTCTCTGGGGGAGCAGGTGCTGCAGTTCTTGGCGTGACCCTGTGAAAGCCTCTCCCGGCGGCCTTAATCACATTCCTCTGGAGCAGGGACACATCTGGTACAAACATGATCCTGTCCCCAAGGCGCTTGGGCTAGTTCCTGCTGCAGATCCTCAGCGCAGCCCCGGGCAGGGAGAGCTTCAGTGCAGCTTTGATCGCCACCATCCTCATCCTTGCAGGGACAGGGCTGGCTCGTGAGCAGCGGGGCAGGAGGGGAGGTCCACAGCTTCATGCTGAGTTGGGGCAGTGCAAGCCTGAGCTGGCCTGGCCGGACCCTGCCCTGGTCTGAGCTGTGGCCGGGCTCCCCGCAGGCTAAGGATGGGAGAAGGGAGGAACTACCCTTTTTTTTAAAGCCGATTTCAAGCAATTGTGAAACTGGAGTGGGGAGGGGGGCCAGGGCTTGCGGGAACAGTGTGTGCCCGGCTGTGTGTCCCCTTCCCCTCACATACGTGCAGTCTGTGGCAGGAGAGCGCCTCAGTGTCTGGCCTCAGGGTCAGGCCACTCCTGCAACAGGGACACGGTTGATTTTTGGTTGCTGCTTCTCAGTAGTTCTCCCCGTTTTTGAGAACCCTCTCCTGGCTACCCTGTGCTTTGGGCAAGGGGGGGATTCAGCGACCCTGGCAAAGCAGCAGGGCCTGCCAGCGGGGGCTGCGATGGTGGGGATGCACAGCAGAGCCCGGGGGCCCTCCTCCTGCATCTGTGCCTACCTGTGCCCCCGGCTGGGTCCGAGGTATCCTGCCTCTGCTGCCAGCTGTCCCGAGTGACATCATCCCAGGGATGACGGTGGAGGAGATCCGTTCCCCACCCTACGAGCACAGCTCCAACGAGCCACTGGGGAAGTGGCACCCGCGGCCGAGGTGTCACAGCTCATTCCCTTGCAGGTGATGGGAGAGCAAGTCTGGCAGATGCTCATCGCCCACTGCGGGGGCACATTGGCCTGCCCGCCTCCCAGCCGTGTGCCAGACCCGTGGCAGAGGAGGAAATCAGGATATTGTCTGGTGTCCAGGAGGAATTCCTGCCTTGGCTTGTTCCTGCCAGTCCTCTGCCGACCTTCCCTCGGTGTGGAAAGCCCAGCAGGAAGCTGACTCACTGTCTGCTGCCGCCACGGCTGGGTGCGGGGCTCTGCTGCCTGCAGCACCGGAGGGCTGCTCCTTTCACGGATGCAGGAATAGCTCATCACCCAGACCACCACCCCCTCCCGCCACTCGCCCACCCTGGCTCTCCTCTGCCAGAGCCCAGCTCTCTGCTGACAAGCAGAGGACAACAGCCGTGGCACCCTGGTTTCTGTGCCATCTGCAGCTGGGCTGGTGGGAGGGCTGGGAGCTCGCTGGGTTGCCAGCATCACTGCCGAACACACGAGCGGTGCTGCTGCTCCAGGTTCAGGGCAGGAAGCAGCCCCGAGGCAGGGAGGGGGATTGATGGGCTGGAGAGGGGTACCAAGGCTTGTCCTGGGTGATGGGGTCCATGCCAGCCCTTGTTGTCTGCTTTATGTCCATCGCATCGCTGATGTGGCAGCCAGCCCTGGAGCTGCTGGGGGGCAGAAGCGAGGTGCCAGACACGTGGTGGTGGCAGCGTCCGGGCAGCCAGCAATGGCAAGTTAGCACTCGCCTGCTTATCAAACAAAGCTCTACAAAGAAGCAGATCATGGTAGCCACCCCTTCCTGGTGAGCAGCACCTACAGAGATTTAGGAGACAGTTCAGACATCCTCAGTTCCAGCTGGGCTGTATGGATGTAGGACTAACGATTTAATCCTGTAACAGAAAGGAGCAAATATTGGGCATAAGTTTCTTATCAAGATTCTTGCCACTTTTCCTACCAGGCAGATGGAGCACAGGGCTGACAGCATCAGTCACTGCTGCTGCGTTTGAGGAATCCAATGTTTATTGCCTGACTAGTTTGGAAAGCTACTTTGTTCTGAGGACCAGATCAAGCCACCTTCTTCTTCCCTCCTAGATGGTGTCACTTGACAGTAGCATTAAGACTAAAAACCTTGTCTTTCGAAAGGTTGGTTCCTTACCTTGCCCTGGGCTTTTCAAACTCCATTAGCCCACTGGCTCAGAGCTTCAGGGAGATCCACCAGGCTGGAGCAGCAAACGCTCCCTTACAGCCCAGCGATACATGGGCTGCACTGCTGTCACTGTGCTGAAAACTGCAGCAGTTACCGGCTTAGAAATTTCTTCCACAGTGTGTGTGGAAACACAGCCTCGCAGCACTCTCTGGGAGCTGATGAATAGGAAAAGGAAAGGGAGCTTACAGGGACCCGGGCCTGGGAAACAGGGGTAAGGCTCGGAGCTTACAATCAGCACATTCGGGTTGCTTGGCGTGTTTGCTGCTGGCTTGACACTTCATTGTTGGATCTCCCTCGACACGCAGCTGTGAGAGTCATGCCTTGATGGGAAACCCAGCCCTGGGTGACAAGAACCATGGCCAAAGCTTCTCCACTAAAGAAGTCTGGGAGGAGACACCTGGTGCTGAAGGTGCCTGCTGGTGGAGATCCTTGGCAGGCAGGCAGGCAGAAGTAAAGGAGAGGTGTGCTCCTCAACTTTCCCATGGCTGTGAGGAGCTCCACAGCCCCCTGGTGACCACCCAAAAAGGTGAAGCTGGACAGCCAAAATGGTCTGCAGAAGCAGCAATAGCGGAGGAGAAAGTGTCCTCCCGCAGGGAGAAAGCTGGCTGTGGCAGAAACAGCCTGATGACAAATGTGTGGCTGCGGAGGGGACTGTCAAGGACACATTGCTGTTGAGTTGATCTAATCCCTTTCGCTAACAGGATAATTGGCCTTGTGGATAGAAGTATTAGATGGGAGATAAGGACTGTAGTTAGGCTTCTGGCGCTGTCTTGCATGATGTTTTCATAAGATGGGGAAAGTGGTGTAGATTAAGCTATCTAGTGCAAGTACAAAAGAGGTTGGAGAGTCATGCCCGGGGTAGCTCTCAGTGACTTGATATCAACATGGAATGACACATGACAGTGACACGTATTAGGAAACCTTACCAAAAGGTCCAGACTGTGAAGGTGGACAAGGGTGGTGGGGGTGGTCGTCACAGGCATCTGTTGCAGTGGCCTAGGCCCATCTCTGTCTTGTTGCACAGGTCAGACAAGATACTGCCACCTCTCTCAGAGAGCTGGGGCTGTTCAGCCTGGAGAAGAGAAGGCTCCAGGGAGATCTTATTGCGGCCTTCCAGTACCTAAAGGGGGCCTACAGGAGAGCTGGGGAGGGACTTTTTACTAGGGCATGTAGTGACAGGACGAGGGGGAATGGATATAAACTGGGCAGGGGGCAGGTTTAGATTAAACATTAGGAAGAAGTTTTTCACTTTGAGGGTGGTAAGGCACTGGAACAGGTTGCCCAGAGAGGTTGTTGAGGCCCCATTCCTGGAGGTGTTCAAGGCCAGGCTGGACGTGGCCTTGGGCAACCTGGTCTAGCAACCTGTGTCCCTGTCCATGGCAGGGAGGTTGGAACTCGATGATCTTTAAGGTCCTTTCCAACCTAAACCATTCTATGATTCTATGATTCTATGATTCTAACTGTGTCTCTTTTAAGTAGTTCAAAAAGCACCTTATTCACCAAAAAAATCCCAATCCCCAAAACTTCCCTCTCCCTTCTTTTGATCTCCTTCTTTCCAAACAAACAAACGATTTCTTACCACTGCAATGATCACCCCCCACAGTATAGGTACTCGTGGACTGTGATCTGGCCACACTTTTTTGACAAACTTCACCCAGCCTGTTGCTCTATGTTAGCTCTTCCAGATCCGAGAGATACAACTTTGAAGTGCTGTCAGGATTCCCATTAACAGTCTCTCACACGGCACCACACCACGGTGCCCTGCTGAAGGGACCCGGAACCCAACACATTTGCTCTTCCAGAAGACGCCGGTTGCCCTTCCAAACCCCACGCTTGGCTACCGTGGCTCTATACAGAGGCTGCCCCTCCTCCCGGCTGCGTGTCCGTGGGTGGCAGCACCGGCCGCCCGGGCTCAGCCGGCGCCTCCCGCACCCCAAACCCTTTCCCGCATCCCAAACCCTTTCCCGCATCCCCCTCTGGAGATGCTGGCTCCTCCCCTGCCGGCGTGACCAGCTCCCCGGCTCC
>NW_009646928.1:7611995-7671766 GCF_000708025.1 Charadrius vociferus | reverse complement strand
CAGTCCCGGTTGAGCTTTTTCTTGAGCGTTGAGAGGCGACCGGGGTTTGTCCCCGAGCGCTCCCCAGGCCCGGCGCGGCCCCGGGCGGCCCTTGTGAAGGAGCTGAAGGGGTTACGGGAGCCAAAGCCCGAGTGATGCGCGGTTCCAGCGATTCAGGCTGAGGGCTGCTTGCAGGAGGAGAGAGGATTTGTCGCATGATAGTCATGGCTGCCCGGAGACGGGCTCGCATGCTGCTTTAATCCCTTGGAGCGACTTAAGGGTCCGGAGTCTGCTCCTGCCTGTGCGTGTGTGTCACGGCTCGGCTCGCCACGCGTGGCACCGGGCCAGGGCCCCGCCGGTGAGGAACCGGGAAACGTGCGACGGGGAGGGAGAGAGAGAGGGAGGGAGGGAGCCTCCGCCTCAGCCCGCTGCCTCCTCCGTGCCTCTGCCCAGTCACCTTCACGCCGGCGGGCAGAGAGGGCTGCTCCGGAGCCAGGCTCCTTCGTACCTGTTAGATGTGGGCTCTGGTCCCATGTGTGCCTGCGGTGCCCTTTCCTTGGGGGTTTATCCCGCTGCCCAGGGGAGGGGGAAAGTGATGTGCAGCCTTAATGCACGTGGTCCAGTGCCATGCACAGCTCGGACGCCCCCGAAATTCTCTCTGTCTCCCTCCTTGCCCTGAGCACGCACAGGTTTCCAGCCCAGCCTGATGCTGCCCTTGGTTGTGAAGGGCAGGTGGGTGCAAGGCTGGGGCAGCCCTTGCTGACCCCATGGCTGACAGTGGATGCCCATGGCAGCGGGCACAGCAGGCACTGTCAGGTGACAGGGCCATCCTGAGGTCTGCGGATGAGCCCTGAAAGCCTCCTGGTTGGGGCCAGGGGCTTCAGACACCGCCCCTCCCCCCAAACCCCAGTTGGTTTCCAGGCCATTAAACCCAGTGTCTGGCCCTTGCCATGTCCTGGATGCGGAGGGAGAACTGGTAGCCCCCTCGGAGCAGCCCGTTGTCGGTGGGCTGGAGCAGCGGATGGGCTCGGGCCTGCCCCCTCCCCAGTGAAGCGCTTTCTTTATCAGAACAGATGTTTTCCCAGATCTGGCCCCAGCGAGGAAGGAGTGGCTGCCCCGGGGGCTGTGCGGCTGGGGCTGCCCCGCGGCGTGCACACCACATCACCCAGGATCATTTCAGCCATTAACTGATTAACCTGCTGCTCCTGGAAGGCTGAGCCGCCTGTATCTAATCAGATGGAGGCCAGGGTTTCCCAAAGGGCCATTTCACCAGAGCCTTTATGCCCACCCCTCTGTCACGAGGAAACTCCTGGCTTCTTGCAACAGGAGTAGCCACCGAGGAGCCTGAAGGCCATGATGGGAATGGGAGGCTGGAGAGGGGATGCCCAGAGGTGCATGTCTCAGCAAGTAGCACCCAGCAGAGAGCTGCCTGCTTTGTCCAGCTCCACTTGTCCGGGCATGATTCCGCTGTCGTATGGAGAAACAAGGATTTCCAGGGAAGGGCTGAGGGGCAGCCCTGAAGCCAGGGACTCTCTAGGAGTCTTAAACCTCTTGTAAATCACGGGCTTAAAACCCAGTGAAGCGAGGTGGCCAAGGCTGGAGGGACGGGGAGAGCGTGCGTGGGAAAGCATCAAGCTTTGCTTTGCAGGAAAGGCAGTAGGGGTGGGAGCGGGGGACGTGGCTTCCCTGGAGCGGGAATGTTTGGCATTTGCTGCACCCTAGCCACTCTTCCTCCTTCTCCATGGGGGGTTCTTGGTGGGAGGGCAACGCCTGAGCAGAAGGGAGTTGCTCCACCTCTTTCAGCTGCAGCAGAAGCCAAGCTTGTCCCAGGGGATACATGTCTTCCCTTACAATGAATAGCTTAAACCCCAGCTTGTTGTTGGTCTTGCCTTAGCAGGCTCCCATGCTGTGCTTGCAGCATTTAGATACTACACTCAGCAATGTGGTCAGTGTCTGGGGTTAGGTGGGGGATGCTGTGGGTCTTCCCAGTTTCCTTGGTTCCTCCCTCGCAGGCAGGAGACCAAAGGAGTTCCTATTCTTTGAAGTTTATCTATGATAAGTGGCTTAGTGATGGGTTCAACCAACTTATCGTTCTGGCTCTGCCAAGGAGGGAATGGTTTTGGCCGGTTGTGTTTGCTTGTCACTGCTGAAGAGCTTCCCGTGTGCTGTGCCCTCCTCTGACCGCTGACCCTGGGGACGGAGAGCTGGCGGGGTGCGTGCTGCTGCCACTCTTCCCCCTGCGGTGTCCCAAGCGGGCCAGATTAGAAAGCCTGTATCCTCAGCAAGTGGTACAGCACAAGGATGTGTGTGCCTCTGCCATCTGAGGTCTGGTGTGCGGCGTGGCTCAGAGATATGACGGATGACGCCTTTGCTCCAGCCGGGTATGAGCAGAGGAGCCGAGACTGTGTGTGCGCTCTGCCGTCTCCTTTCTTGGCTGCTGCAGCGAGTCCTGTGCCCAGAGAGGGAAGGAGGGGCCCTGGAGGCCAGGGCTGTGGCACGGTGACGGATGATAGTTTCCCTGCATGTCTGGAGTGTGGGCAGGATGTGGGGGTGACACAGAGGATGTGACTCGCTCTCCAATTCCCCCAAGGGGCAGGAATGTCGTGGCCAGGGTTAAAGGAGACACTTCTCCCATCCCGTCCCTCTCTGCTCTCCGTTAGAGTGACCAGCCGGCACGGCCCCACAGGCAGCCTGCACTGAGCAGCAGCATCCAGTGAAATCACAGATGCTGTTCTCCTGCTCATGTGCCGCTGGCCTAGAAATGCTGGCATTTTAAGTGTTAAACAGTTTTTCTCGTTGCTTTTTTGGTGAAGTGCAATGCTTTTCATCTATGTTGTAAAATAAATCCCCCAAAGTCCTTAAGCTTTCTAACATTGAGAGAGAAAGGCAGGGTGGATCCTGTGCTCATGTCCTGCACAGCTACAGTGGTCTGAGCTGTCCTCCCTACAGCTGGCCTGGTCTTCATTTAGTGTCCCCCATCCTCTCCTGGCTACAGCCCATTTCTTCTTTGTGGCCTGGGACATCTGCCGTGGAAGTGGGGAGCGGAGCCACCTCCCCTGGGGATACATGCAGACCAGCAGAGACCCTCAGGGTGAAGCCCATGGAGGAGCACAAGGGCTGCCCGAGTTGCCACCATGCATGCATCTGAGCTGCTTTCTTGGCCCTAAACTGAGGCATCATGATGGGGAGCAAGCAAGCAGCTCTACCAGGTCTCGTTTGCTCTGATAGCTTTGCCCTGGCTGCTGCGCGGTTGAGCTGACTGCTTGATGCAACTGGAAAGTGTCTGACTACTCCACAAATCCATGAGCTAGTCTGCAGAGTGTGGCCCTTTGCCGGCCACGTGACACTCAGCTGTACACACTGTCCTCCAGGTGTCTGGTGGCTCCATAGTCCTGGTGTAAACTCACGTGTGTAAGCATTCGCAGACAGAGTACATGGGTAAGGAGAAGAGCTGATAGGATTTGTCTGCGAATGCGTCTTTGCAGTGTGGAGCTTGTCTTCTGCAGCTGGTGTGGGACTGGTCTGATTTTTGGTTGCACATGCAATTCTCACAAGCTCTTGGTTGAAGCTGCCTGGCTGCATCACTCGGAGATCAGTGTCCCCAGGGAACCCAAGTTGTGCTGGGTGTGGAGGGCTCGTACGTGGCATCCTGGATTAGGTTTCTCAACAGCTTGGTTTGCCCTCCCCACACTACCTGCAGCAGGGAGAAGATGGAGTTCCTGTGAGAAAGGAGCGTGGCTGGATGTCCCAGAGAATCCTTCCAGAGACTCCTCTCTGAGATGAGGGAAATGGTTCAGCTGACTTGGATGACGCTGACCATGAGTGATGTGCTGTCTTTCGAGATAACAATGAGCTGAGTGCCTGTGTGTTAACGACCCTTGGCTTAGGAAAACGCCATCTTGGAAAGAAACAGTAGACAGAGCATCATCGTCTTCAGCAGTGGGGCTGCTCTGTGAAGGAATATTCCCACCAAGCCTCTCTCCTCCCTTGAGGACCACGTGCTTTGCTGACTTTCCCTGATGACCTCCTCTCAGTTTACCAAGAATATGGTGACCTCTTAGAAAAGAGGATCTGGAGAGATTGGGAAGAGACAGAGAAATGCTGACTATTACATCCATGCTGTGAATGTAATGGTCTCTAAGTCAATACGAAAGAGAGCAACCCCTCTCTGTTTAATTAGTCTGTGTAGTTCAGCTAAAGAGAAGTACCACTGTCCTTGAAGATATCCGTGGGGCTGGTGTAGCATGGATGCAGAATCCTCCATCCCGACTGCATCTCCCCAAAACCATTCAGAGTGATAAAGAGGCAGGTGTAGAGCAAAAGGACCCGGCTGCCCTGTTGTGGAGCAGCAGTTGCGGGGAAGAAAGCTCTTGTGCCAAAGGTGACATGAAGAAGTGTCTGGCGGAAGAGAGGGAGTCCAGTTAGCTCCTTCCTTAGGGCATTCATCTGGAGCCAGGCTGCGTGAGCTGCGACCTTGTCAGATCCTATCAGTGGTGCGAGGGTGGGCTGGCGCAGGCGCTGGGTGGGAGCCCCCACGTGAAGGGGAGCCGGGTCTCCCCGTGCCAGCCTGCAGCGGCCCCATTGCTGCCTCCAAAACCACCTCGTACCGCTCTGGTTTCACTTCTTGCCTTGCTTTTCCTTTTTCTTTTTTTTTTTTTTTAACATAATAATCGCAAATGTTTCGCAATTTCTTATTTCCCATTTTGCATTGAGGAGAATGTGCGAGCTATTTAAATGTGATCATTAAGACTGAAACTTCTGCCAGTCTGGGTTTCCTGGTTATCCTCCAGTTACCCTGAGCTCTGAGGTTCTGGCTCCTCATTTCCATCCCAGATAGCACAGTTCAGCAGCGCTGGAGAGCCGAATCCCAGGAAGAACACCTACGGAGAGCCTGTCTGCCATGCACCGCTTGGCACAGCGTCTGGGGTCTCTTGGGTCCTGTCATTATAAACATAATAATTAGCATAACAACTGAACCCGTGGCGGGGCCGCTCGTAGATAAAGCGATCAGCCTATTTGATGAGAAGGGGAGAAATGTGGGTTAGGACCAGGGCTGTGTATTAGTCCTGTTGATTCCTGCTACCTGTGTCTTGAGCCAATGATCAAGATTTGGCTGAATCACACTTTCTGGAAAGGCTTCTTATTTCTGGAGGATCCCCCGCCTTTTGCAGTTTCTTCAAGTGGTTACACAACCTTGTTTTAAAATAAATCCTGCTTCATTTCTAAAGTGTCTGGCAGCTCCATCCGTTTTTGGGTCCTACTTTTCTTCTGCTTCATGAGAGTTGTTTCATCCCAAATAACTTCTCTGTCTGCGAGAAATTATCCTCCGGGCATCGGGTTGCTGACAAAGGTGAGGCAGCAGGTAGCAGAGCAGCGGTCTCGGTACTGCCGGCAGCGGCGTCCTCGCAGCAGGGGTTAGTTAGTTGAGTATGCGGGGACCAAGGTGAGGTTTGCAGCCCATGCTGGGCCACACGCTGCTGTGATCCCCCTGCTATCAGCTTCTGGGCTAGATAGGGCAGCCCTGGCTCTGCCAAATCTACATAATGACATTAACATTTTCACAAGTACTTTTGCATTACAAGGGATCTTTCCGAATAGCAAAAATGACTGAATTTTTTAGATTTTCTCTGGAAGGCTTCTTTCACACCTCAAAGCATAAGTAAGCAGTAAACTTCCTTGCTCCTGTTTATACATCCCAGACACGCATCAGCTTTTGTTGCAACCAAATGTCCTGGGAGTTCCTGTTCAGCAGTTTGCAATCCTCTTTGGGTCTGTGACTTTGCAGAAGACATTCCTTCGTTTGAAGTGCTCCTTACATTCTTCTACCCTGAAGCTGACCTTTCAGTTTGGCTGTATTTTAATCCCGTTTTGTTCAAACAAGCGGACTGTGGAATCCACACTGCTCTGATGGTCTCATCCTTGTGGGTACTTAGTGATCTACCAGACGTTGGCATCTGCTAGTACTGTCAGCCCTACTTCTGATGTTAGGTCCTCGATGAGAATGCAAAATAGCACTGCCTCTGCTAAGTTTTTTTTAGAAACCCCCTCAATTAGTCCTGATTTTCCTCGTTCGTAACAACTGTTTTGAGATCCCTTTGCTGCTGTTTGCTCCTCAAGGTCTGACTTTTATCAGAATGCTGTGTTCTATATGGTCAATACCATGAGAATTTATTACTGTCCTATTTATCTTTTTGCTTGGGTGCAAAGGACGAAGAAGTCTATTTGACTAGACTTCTTTCCACATGTTGACTGGCTCCAGACAGCGATTAAAGCTAGAGTCTCTTTACATTGGAAAAGCTGAAGGCAAAAACTCGGTATTTTCCCTGAGGCTGTGAGACTAATCAACCCATGGTTACTTGGGATAATCCTGCTATCACCCTCCTTTAGGCTCTGACCCTTCCAGTCTCTTGGAATTTCCTCATCATTTCCAGGCTTATCAAAAATGAAAATCAGCTGGTGAGAAACTTTATTGGACAGATCGCTGGGAACTTGTGGGGCTGTTGATTTTTAAAATGTTTTACATCCTTTCCATTTACTAATATATGGGAAAGCACTTCAGCATCCCAGTGTGATGCAAGAGGGGTGATTTCCAGGAGTGTTTATTAAAAACTTCAGCACATCTCTGTTGTTATTCACAATGCTGCCATTCCCGTCCAGTAGCTGGATGCTGCTACAAGCACACGTCTTTGTCCCCAGTGATTTTAGAAGAGACGATAGTGAAACGTGGACTCTACTGTCTTTACTGTTCCCCAACTTCTTACTTGCGTGGGCTGTTTCCCCCCTTTTCCCCACTTTCACTCTTATTTCAGATTGGCTGACAGTGCATCCCAGCTCAAAGGTGCTCCACTTGCTTTGTGTGTGGTGTTTGAGGGAAGGACACTGAGGACGATCAAACACCGGGAGAATGTCTCGTGTGAAGAGTTTAAAAACCCTGGGAATACTTTATTAGCAAAATGACAAATAGGGGAAGACACGGCAAAAGAGCAGAAAATAATGGATGAGACAGAGAAGGTGGATTGGATTCCTCTGTTCCTCCGCCTCCAACTGCGAGAAAAAGGGATTTTCTGCTTCACAGTGATGAGACTGATTGATTAAAAAGTGTACGTTTCCATATAAAGTGTGAGTAGATGGTAGAACTCCACACGGCAGGAAATTATTGAAGTCAAGGATGTGGCAAGATGCAAAAAGGCATTGGACATAATCCCAAATTATGTGTAACAAACATTGCAGAAGAAATACTGTTTCAGGGCTCTCAGCTGAGATTTTTACAAAACGCGTTGCGTTGTGGCTGCTCAGAGGCAGGATGCTGGAGCTGGCGTCTCTGTGACAGACTGCTACATCCTCGTGGCTTCCTGAGGCCCTGAGCTCTCCTCTCTGGACCTTGAATGCCACTCAGCCATCCATCAGCCCAGCTTCAACCTTGAAGCCATTGGCCGAATTTGGGAGAGGGAGGGAGCTGCAAAGAATCTTCCTCACTATATATTTGGTGGCAAGAGGGAGAGGAGAGGAGACCCAAAGCAATGTCCAAGGGCAGGGCAGGAATAGCTCTTCACTTGCTCAGTTTGGAGCTGCCAACTGGTCAGTGAAAGCTTTGCTAGGGCCAGGCCAGGCCAGGCTTTTGCATGCACCATGTCGCCTCCTTCCTTTCAGGGCTTCAGAGAAGATGTGGGAAAGCCAGCGTTGCCGTGATGTGTCAGGGATGTTCAGAGACAGGGAATACACATCTGTTGATCCATGCGAGTAATGTGCCCTAGTGAATGACTTGGTTTAAATTCAAGTTTTAGGTGGGGAAGAGCTTGTAGAGAAGGCACGGAAGCGGTGCTGGCCTTTATGAACTGAGCTTTAGTATGCATTTTTGAGGCAGGTGAGACGTTCCCTGGTGGTTGCAGACTCTATAGGATTGTTGCTTCACCTGAGGAGGCCAGTGAATTGCAGGGGGTGCCTCATCTTAAACTGAGCCTGGAAAGAGCTTGCAGTGAAGTCTGGAAGGATGCATGCCTGCCTCCCCTCTGTGCACCTTGTGCTCATGGCAAAGGGTGGCCTTGAAGCGTGGGAAAACAGTTGAGGGTTCACTCCCTCCCCCTGTCAGGGTGAAGAGCCGGTGTGGTTGCTGTAGTGGGTAGTTGCTCGTTTGAAAAGAGCAAGAATTACCTTCAAGGACCACGCGTTTCCTGGGGGATATCTGAAGCTGGGAGATGTGCAGGAGAGTGGGGAGAAGAGAAGCTGTATGTAGCAGCCAAACTGGGGGAGGAGAAAGGAACAGAACAGATGGGAGGGGGAGGCAAAAGAGGGGTGGGAAGCGGTGCACATACATCAGTGACCAGAAGTGACAAACTGCTCTTAGATTAGACAATATAAAAAATGCACAAACCTTTTCCTGATACTGCTATTTTGCAGAGCTGCTGGCAGGCTGAGGGCTTTGCTCCTTAATTAGCAAGGAATGGGGCTGCTAATTGGTAGGACTAGTCTGAGTCATGGGCTCAGCCTGGGCTGCAGCTCTGGAGCAGTAGGACCCATGGCTGCAGCTTTGTGCTGGGTTCCGTGAGCTGTGGTGACTTCCAGAGGCTGCCTGGGCCAAGTGGGCCACTGTGTGGGAGCCATGGGTCCTTCCTGGGTGAAATCCAGTCACTTCTTGCTCTGCAGCGTGTCGTCCTTGTGCCTTGCAAGAAGTAGACTTCTGCTTCTGTTATCCCTGCTGCTGTTGCAGGTATTGTCCCTCTTGCCAGCTGCTCCATGTTGGCTGTTGCCAGCTCAGCTGTTCTTGCTTCTGTCTCTCTCTTTACCTGTGGCCTCCTGAGCTTCCCCCTCCCTTCCAGCAGCTGGTCCAGGTTTTGCTGATCAAGTCTAACCCAGGGACTGGCTGTATGACTTCATTTCAGCCTGACACCAAAAAACCAGCAAGGTTGCATTCCTTCCCATAAGGGTCTAGGGTGTCAGGGACTCCCCCTCCCCACCAACCTTGTATCCATTAGCTAAGTGTCTTTATATCTGTCCTATCACTTATTCATGATCATCTAGATCAATCTGTTGAAAAGTGCATTTATTGAAACCTGATCCTGACTTTGTCTGGATTGCAAGGGCCTTTCTAGCCCAATCTCCGCTGCGTGGTTTACAGCCACAAAGCCCGTTGAGGCTGGGTAGAAAGCTGGCTTAGCATGATGCCGCTTCCAAGCCTAGGAGCATATGGATCCATCGCCAGGAAAAGCACAAGGTTTGGATGCCTGATACTCATCGAACAGCTTCAGTGTGCTAGGACAACAAAGGTATGTATAGACACAATAGTTACAGCTGGAAAAACTCGGAGCAATTTTTAACTCAGCCTCACAGTGCAGAGGGGTCCCATTTTTGAGACACCCCTGCCCCTCGCAGAATGGCTGCAGCAGCCATCGGGGATAGTTACGCAACCCACAGAGGCACTGCAAGAGCCTCTTCAGTATTGTGGTTGCAGGTTCATTTGGATCCTCAGAACTATGTTCTCTCAGAAAAGAAAACATCACAAAAACCTCCCATAATGGGAACAGAGTGGACAATTGTGTGCATGTTTCATACCCTGGAAGGTGTCTTCCAACCGAGAGCACTTTTCTGCTCTGAATTAACTCCTGCAAAATTGATGCACCCATCATGGTTGTAGACCCTGCCAAGCATGTTACTTCTGGGAATTCTGCAGGTTTGCGCACAAGGAGGAATGGGGCATGTGAGTGCTGTCAGAGGCAGCACTGCTGTCTCCTCAAACCCTGTACAGCTGGGGCAGCTCGCTCTCGCTTGCACCTGGGAAGAAGCCATTTCCAGAAAAGAGGAGGTCGTGGGGAAACGTGAAGATTTGAGGGTAGTCCAGACTACACAAATAAGAGGAGAGCAGGATACGATGACTGCAGGATATGGCACAGTTGCAGAGCAGTGGCTTGCTCATGTCAGTCCCTGAATGTGTCTCCTGCTGGGCTGGCAGGTTGTGGAGAGGCAAAGGCAGGGACAGAGTTCTGTGTCTTGTCTTCGGGCACTCTCTTTGCCTTCAGCAGGTGGATAGCTGAGGAGGAGGGTGTACCTGCTGGTAGCCGCACACCCTGCTTTAATGCCTCGGTGCTTTGCTTCTGCAATCAGGGTTGTGCCCTGCTTGTCTACCTCTATGCCCTTTTCCCTGGGGTACGGTGTACGAGATCTCCTTTGTCCTTTCCCTGCCCACACGGCATGCTGTGTCCACTGAGACGTGGATACAGGCGTGTGAATCCAAGAGAGAACTCTTGGTATCAGTCACTCTAAAAAAAGGTATCGAAGGCCAAAGAAATCTGTGGCTTCAATTGATTTCTCACTATCACGGATACCAGGAAATGTTAGTTATTTCCAAGTCGAGGACCCCAAAGTGCCAGGTGTTATGTGAAGCGAGGAAAGTGACGTCTTAGAGTTTACTGTCCACAGTGGAAGAGAGCATGGTGTGAGAGAGAGGCACTACTGATGAAACGGTACTCTTGGTATGCAAACAACTTCATTTTCTAAATTATAACCCTCTGTTACAGGATCGGTTCTCAGGACTGTGCTTTGCTATGCGCTTTGTGGCAAGGCCAGTTCACGGACAGCTTATCACTGAGGCCATGGGAATGAGGATGCTGGTCTCTCAGAGTTCGTTTAACATTCGAGTGACCTACCCTTGATACAGGAACTCTGGTACATTACTACTTTATTCTTTCTTTCAGTACCTGCTGTTGTTGCTCCACTTAAAACAAAACAACCCCCGTAATAAACTCACGGTTAAAAGAATTGGGAGGGGAAGAACTATTCTCATTATTGAAGGGGCTGAAGTTAACTGGCTCATCCGTTTTCAGCCAGCTTTATTCGGTGGAAAGCAGTTACACAAAATCATCGCTCTGCTGTTCCTTAGCTGTCTTTTAAGGTGTTCTTCTCAAATCCGTGATTGCTTGTTGCTTCATTTTGTTAAACTCTTTTTGTCTCTGGACATGGGTGAGACCTTCTATATCCCAGTTTGAAAACAGAAGGGGTATTACTCTTGTGCTAGGAGAGCAGGGGTTTTCCCATCGTCTGTGGTGCCAGCGGGAGCTGGGACCCACCAGAGCTGGCAGGTCGCTGCTCTGCAGTGCTGGGCCATGCTCTGCTCTGCTGCCCTTGCTTCTCCCATGGAAGTTCAGCTTTGCTGCCTAGCAGTTCTTGGAGGTTTTCTGCTCAATTTAATCCTTTCAACTGATCAATGAAATGTGTGGTATTGGGGGAGAGGGGAGCGATGTGAGGGCAGTCTCTTTGGTGTCACCATCTGTTTCTGTATTTAGGCAAGGCTCCTTGGGGAATTTCATGTGTAGAGAAAAGAGCTGATGGAAGGAGATGCACTAAAACAAACCTCAGCCTTTCAGGAAACGGGGGCTATGCTGGGCAGAAGTTACAATAATTATTTGCTCTGTGGTTCCTATTCTGGCTGTCTCAGCATGACGTTCCTTTTGGAAACAACATAAATGGGTGCAGTTATTCTACTGGGCAAAGGCAATTGCTGTTGTAAAAACAGCACAACATCAAAGTAAACTGAAGTAAGTAGTTCTGGGCAGCTGAAATGCCACAGTGCCTGGGAGTTTCATCGTGTTGCCTTCTACTCCTTTAGTAGCACGCAGCAGGATCTGCTGTAAGTCTGTAGGAAATGGTGCAATATTGTACAAAATAATTTGGTCTCCTTTTGGGAGTATTTGTTACTACTTTTGCACGTGGACTTCTGCTGAGAAAGGGGTCTGGGTCAGTCTGGACTTTTGGATAATTTCTAGGTGTTGAAGATACCAGAGGGATCTCACTGCCCATGTCCCCTCTTTTCCTCTCTAAATGGTACCTATTAAATAACAGTGTTCGTGCCCGGGGAGTGTCTCTTGTGTGTCAGATTATCAACTGCCTCTATCTCCAAACTAATTTCCAAGCTCAGGGAGTGGAAATTGTGTGAAACCATGACCCCCTCCTCCCCCCCTGGTCTGCAGGGACAGACCATGTAGGGTTCTGTGAGCGTGGCACACACGTAATGCTGAGGTGTGTGTGCATTTCTGTGTGTGCCATGGCATTGGGATGCAGTGTGTGTGGGAGGGCGCAGTCTTGGCTCCTGCTGCAGGCTCTCACCTGTGTGCTCCTGGGTTACTGGTGTCTGAAGGTGTTGCAATGCGCTGTTGAGAATGAGTGTTCATGATAAGTGTATTAGAAAAGGTTTTCTTTCATCCCACTGTTGGGAACTCCACACAGAACATTGTCGTTTTCTGACTCTTTGCTCTTGGTGCCGTGATGGTAGTAGGAGCCTTTGGTGAAAACAGCATGAAAATCTTCTACTAATGCATGTTGCTGCTGTTCATACGTTTGTGCGGAACAGTCAGCGTGTGATTTGGGAAACGGCTGATTTCTCAGCAGCAATGTCTTGCCCACATGCCTCAGAACACTTTGTCTCAAGCATCAAGATTTTTAGAAAATGTAAGAAGATGTCATGAAGGCCTCTATATAGTTCCTCAAAATCTGTATTCAATGCATTGCTTACTGGCTCTCTGGGATCTTGAAACTTGAATCTGCAACATAAGAAAGCATTGCTTTCTATTGCTCACTGGCCATGAGGGTCATCTTTGCACACTATTCTTGGGTTAGGTACTGATCAGGTGCACTGGTGCTTTTCATTCACTTGGTGAGGGCAAATTAACCTGCCTGTTGTGGGAACTCTAGAGCAGAACACAGCAGCAAAGCTAGAATTAGGTAGGCCTTTTTTAATGTCATTAAAACTAGTCTCTTCATCCTGAGGACTGGAGGTTGGCCAGTAAACGTATCTTCTACAATAAGGAAAATCCAGGGTACCAAAGTGTTTAAAGTGACCAAAGTAGTTTTAGAAAAAACACACCTAAACTGAAATAAATCATTAAAAATAGAATTAGTGTTCCACATTCTGTATAATATAATATAGAAATACTATTGCATCTCTTCAAACATAATAAGCCTATAAGCAAAGAGCTAACGGTGCTGATGGGTTTAAGAGGATAGGAAGGGCTTTTATAATCAATAACTTGGGGGTGGAAAACAAATTAAGAAGAAAGTAGGTCTATGAATCGATGAAAAGCAGGATGGCCTTAACATTACTCAACAGTTGAGCACTTTGGCTTTTTCTCAATACTTATCTACGCAGAGTTCATGTGATTTCTATGGAAAGACATGGAACAGATTAGTTTGCAATAACTGAAATGCGAGTGTGACGTTATGCCTAATTCTGCATAATTGTAGGTCACGCTCTCCCTGATTTGCTTTCGTGTTCCTGCTCTTTTTCTTTCCCTTGAACCAGGTCCCAAAATCGGGCAGGGCAGAAGAGGCCAGGCCAGCAAACTTGATTTCGCCAGCACTTTTTTGGTAGGTGAGGTATGAGATCTGCTTGCTCTGCAGATCCTTGCATTTGCGTTACCAGAAGTTTGGTGCTCAGGGTTGACTTGGGAGACATTGAGGAATTTAAGATGCTGTGGTGTGTGTGAAACTATACCTACGTCAGAGTGTATATACACATCGGAGAAACACTCAAGTCATGTCATTTATGCAAGGAAACTTTTGCAAGAGAGGAAAACAAAGCTCTGTGAAGTCTACTTAGCTGTAGCTGATGACTTCTGGAAGTATTTTGACTTACAATGATGTGTGGGTGTATGAAACTCTAAACATGTTTTATTTACATTTTCTATTATTATTATAGCATGACTTTTAATGACCGGCTATTCTAAGTTTGAAAATATTTAGACAGTCAAACCCACTATTGTGCGTGTTTTTGTATCTTTCCATGACTCTTGTTATAAAAACTGATGTTTTCTTACACTGGTTTCTGCATGAAACTGATTAAAACTGCTTTCTCATCCTCTCCTGTTACGTTAAAAAAGCCAAAACCAGTTTCCCTGAAAACGTAACTAGGACTTGCTTAAAAATTTTAAGCAGCTGTAGCTTGGAAGTCTCCTCTGAATACTGCAGCTTCCCCCAGCTTTCCTGGGGTGTTAGCACCCTGTGTACGGATCTTGCAAGTTCCAGTTCTTTTTAACCGGAGGTCTTCTGGTTTTTGCAGGGTGCCAGGGTATGGCTGTGGGAGCAGGACCAGCTGCAGCCATGCACTGTTGGCTTATCTGCCGATGGAAACGTGCTCTTCACCTCAGATTACGGCACGGTAAGTGAAGTTTGCGTGAGGCTGTAGCCTATGCCAAGTTGCAAGATGGACTTTTTGGTCTTCTACAACCTTCACGTTAAAAGGAAATTTATCAATTGAAATGCTGCAATTGTGTCTGAAAATGGATCCAGCTCTGTTACAAACCGTGCCAAAGGTCTAACGAAGGTTAAAAAGATTGTTGTCTTTCTTCTGTTCATTTGTCTGCCCACTTCACTTTGCTTGGTTTTTCTTGTGCCATCTTTGAAGGAGTTGCATTAACAACCAAGCAAAACCATTATATTGGCAAAATGCTCCTAGGAAGGAGGCAGCTCTACCAACTAAGCAGCCCTTTCTGCCAGGATGTGCTGCTTGCAAGCCGTGCTGCTGCAAGGGCTGTTGGGCTCACCGCCATCTGCTTCGGTGGGTTTTGCCATCAGCCCTTTGGGTCAGGGTCACGTGGAAGTGAGCTCCTCGTCTAAGTGCAGCAGCTACACGTAAGAGAGTTCAACAAGGCAGCTGAGCTCCTCTGAAAGCAGAGCACGATGCTGGCGATAAGAATTGGGTCTTTTCCCTGCCTTATTTCCAGCCGTGTGTTCCTTGTGGTTCCCCAGCATGCCTGCTCCTGTGCTCGTGGAGTAATATTGGTAGGAAGGGACCTCTGGGGATCATCCAAGTCCTCAGTGAGTTGGCTCTGCTCTCTAACCCTGGGAAAACTATTCACTGCCTTCACTGAGGTTCTTATTAAGTCAAACTAGTGCCTGGGCTGGGAGGAGGATGGGGAAATGGGCCGGACTGTGCCTTCCAGCAGTGAGCAATTAGATCTGCTCAGCTGTTCTGATGAACGTGCTCTGCAGGCAGCTTCTTTGTTACAGAAAATGACTGGTTTGGTTTTTTTTTTTCAGCCTCTTACCTGGCAAACAAAGGAGGGTGCAGGGGAAAAGGGGATTTAGGACTCCAGCTTGTGGCGAGTCAGTGGTAGGACTGTCATATTTTTCAGTCTTGCTTTGAAAGGGCTAGATTTCAAATCACCATTCCTCTTTAAAGAGCCTGATTTGTTTCTCAGAGACAGAAACTCACCTAGCAAACACAGATATTCCATCTGGTTACTGTGGCCTCTCAAATCCTTTCTTGAGGAGCTGCCTCGTGTTGGGAGTGCTGGATAGTCACTAAGTCAGTTTAGGAGATCACAGAGGCGTTCATCACAGGTAATGCAGCAGCCTGTGAAGCGTCGGCCAATGGTGAGTACTTCTGTGACTCCCAGACTTGCTCCTGTCTCTTTTGATATGCTTCTGTGGCCTTGGAAAATCCTCCAAACTCACCTGGCACCTCTGAAAGGACACTAGAAATCTCACCATAGAGCCAGCTGTGTGGGTGCACCCACCACCAGCCTGTGTCCGTGCTAGAAAAAGTGCACAGGATAATGCCAGGTGGAGTCATAGGTCTAAAAAAAAAAGCTGGATTTGTTTTTTTCCTCCGTGAAAGAAGAAAGCAGTAGGCTGAAGGAGCATGTGCTTTATGGCTTATGCAGAAAAAGCACATGCTGATCATTGAAGGGCTTTCTTTATTCAGTGCCCTCCGCAATAGCTGTCCTATGTGCTTCCCTTGCCTGCTGCCTTCATTGCTTGATAACCGTAGGCAGGACTGGCTGTCTTACCCCAGGTGGAAACTCAGATGAAAACATCTTTGCTTTACTTTGAGATGGATGGGCCAGTTGACTTCTCTGATTTTAGGATCCCTAGATCTAATGTCCTCATGTTTGCTGTGGCCCAACATCCTTGCAGCTCTTGCAGCTCTGAGGTAAGGCAGCCAGTTAGGCTTCAGAGCTTTTGCCATTTGTTTTCACTTCCTTAAAAACACCTCAAGCAACAAATCCATCAGAGATGTGACTTCCTGGGAGGAAAGGAGGAGCCAACACTTAGGAAACACAAGATTGAAAACCACAGTCGAGACACACCAGCTGAATACTTTATGGATAAACATAACTTAGATGCTCGGTGGGAGCTTTGCTCATGTGCTCAGGGTTGCACTAATGGATGGATTTGAGGTTGAGAAGGAATAATTTCTCCCCTGCTCAGCCTGGCTTGGTTGGCAATCCTGTTGTTGACTTGTCTGCCAGCCAGGTTTTGCTTTATTCCTGACCATTGCAGGGGCTTGGAGAGAGTCCTGGTCATTTTGTTGTGACTGTGGGCTAAATCTGCGACAATCAGTTCATCACTGGGGAGAAAGTAGATCTCTTTGGCTGTGTTGTGAGGTGCCTGTGTGGTATTTGATGGCTTGTTTGTAGTTAGACTGAAAGCTGATGGGTTTTCTTCCCAAGTACTAACGATCAACTTACTGATGCCTATGAGTTTCTGTTTAAGTATTACTTATTGGAAAAGGGATGTTCCAGAGGCAGATCTGCTGAGATGATAGTTTGTCTGTGTTTTCACTCGCTTCAGGCTAAATCAGCCAGGAGAATCAGCAAGCTGCTGAAGCCAGACTGGCTCACCTTACCTGGAGCAGGATGATGGGGAGGATGTTCCTCCAATCCGGTCTTCTAGCACGTTGCTGGAGGAGTCCAGAAGTGAGCAGTGGGGTAACAAGAACCTCTTTACTGGGGTGACTGGAGGTGGGAAAAGGCCTGGCTGGCCTGGATCAGTGCAGCACCTTGCAAGCTCTAAGGGTTGAAGGGTCATTGTGTGGGTCATGTGTGGGTCTCCCCTCAGAACTCCTCAGGGAAAGCCCCTTTGGCACAATCTAGGAAACAAAAAACCACCACATGTTTATCTCCAGGACCCTGGATTGTCCCTGCAGCCTGTTGGTGATACAGAGACTGGTAACTTGTCTCTACCCTGGAGGGCAGAGGACAGATTAAAAGCCAACTCTCTTCCAGTGCCAGGGAGGGCCTGAAACCTCTCCTGTGTGCCACAAGTGCCTTCCAGAGGCATAGAGACCTCACCTCCCAAATCTCAGTGGGGCTGGAGGCCCCAGCCTCTGCCTGAGCAAGGGTGAGCTGCTAGGGGTGACGTGATGGGCAACGGTATTTGGTGAACCTCCCCAGCCTCAGGGACAGACAGGTGACATCCTGGACTCAGCTAGGGTGTCAATGTGGTGTCAGACCGCTCCTCCAGGGAATATATTTCACCTATGCAGTGTTTCTGTCCGTAGGATACCAGAGTCAACGCTCCCAATCCACCTTTGCTGCAGTTCTGCTGGAGTACCTGCTTAACTCTTTGAGGATCTTGGACCAGATTTTATGTAGAGAGGGGTGACTGAATAACCCCAATCAAGTGGCTCAAGACAGGTTTAACAAGTGATGATCTAATCCCTACTAATCGTTTACTTGTGTATTTAGGGTCCCAGTTGCTCTTCAGGGTCCCATTTTCTCTTGTGTTGTCTACAAGAGCAAGCAAACAAGCTCTGATGCATCACACAGTTATTTTTCATGCACAGCAGCCTCTTGGTAAAGGTGCTGCCAACCACCTGGTATCTCTTGGGATATTTGTCCACTCAGCTTTTCCCTAGATATTTTCTTAATGTTTCTCTACTGGCCCAAATGGCTGCAAGTGCTGACAATGTGGTAAATGAGTGAGGGCCAGGCAGATGGAAGGAAAGATCACGTCATACTGTTTTGGATTTGTCCTCTTCCCAAGGACATTTGTCCTCTTTGTTCCTCTTCCCTTGGATTTGTCCAAGGCAGCAGAGAAGAAAGAGACGGGGTGGTTTGCTGTCTCATGGTTTGAAAGCACTGTAGCGGTTTTGATTCTGACAGAGTCCGGTTCATGTTGTGCATCTGCAGCTTGTACTCTCCCCTGAATTTAGTTGTCCCATTCTCCCTTCCTGCTCCCTTAGTTCTCTTGTGGAAGTGCCTGAGGCCTCTGCTCTGAAAAAGAGGAGGGTGTGGGGGGGAAAAAGTGGGGGGTTTTTGGGCCATACTTGCAGAGTGGGGGTCCTGCTGCTGGCAGAGTTGTACCTCTCTGATACCCAGGTGGAGAAGTGGGGCAGAGAAGACCAGAGAGGCCTGGAGAGAGCCTGTGTGCTGGAGTGTGCTTCGTTCTACGCTGCTCATGAACACGAGCTATGTATTTTTGAAATCCTCCTGGCTGCTGAGAAAACTGGGCTGTGGAGCAGTTTCCCAGTGGAAGAGACCTAGTCCTTGTCACGTTAGGTGTGACCGGGCAGACCTGGGGTGAAGACAACTGGGGAAGTAAGTCTGCTTCTTCTCCCCAGTTCCCTCCAGGAGCAGAACCGCTGTTTTCGATTGTGCACGTTTTTGCAGGCATCCTGGGGGGGGGGAACTGGTAAAGGGATCCATGCCAGGTAGTTCCTTCCCTGCAGTGGCAAGGGTGCAGGCTCAGAGCTGAGGAGGGGTGGTTTTTGGTGGGCACCTGCAACGCACTGCAGCAGTAAGCTCCCTGCGGGGGACTCGCAAGGGTGGCTCGCTGGAGGGGGCAGGGTGACCTCATTCTGTCTTCAGCCTGCAGCTGCGTGGATGGCCTCTCCCTAGCAGTTACGGCAGCCTGAGGACTCCAGGAAAGCAGGCAGGAGAAAACAGTTAGATCAACGCTATAGGTCATGGTTCATTCTCTACGGGGTCCGTCAGTTTCTTGCTGGCACCCAGGAGGGCTGACAAGCAGGGATGGAAATGGAGACCAGAGCCCTAGAAGGCAAGGGAAAGCCCAAGTTTCTTTGGAAGGGTTACCGTGGGCCAGTTTGCTTCTCCAAGCTGCCTGTATGAAGTCTCCTATCTGTCTATCTTGGGTCTTACCATCTAGCGCAGCTTGGGATGCTGGGTGGGAGATGGTGCATCATTGAATCCAAGAGTGGGAAGCAACTGAAATAACTTTTGTGAAATGCCAGCGTCGTGCTTGAGGAGGAGGAAAGGAGGGCTGGGATGTGGCTATGGTGGAGGGAAACAGTCACATAATCTCAGCTGCGTTGAAAAGGGGTGAAGAAGATGACCTGATAGCTGAGGAGTGGGTTATTGAGGAGGAGGAAGCTGCAGCAGGAAGAAGGATGCGGCAGTTGAGGCAAGAGGAGTGCAACTGCACAGAGAGGGAAGTAGGCACTTCCCAGAGCAGTGATAGAAGTTAATAGCTGTCACTGTACAAACATTATGAAAGCTGCATCAGATACATACATGCCAGGATGCACACAGGATGTCACTGCTTTATTTGGCTTCTCATCTGCTTTGCTTTCCTTTGCTCTTGACATGACAGCCTCTCCCAGACGCTCTCTGGCTACTCCTATGGAGAGTGCAGGGCCAAACCTGGAATGTGGATAAGCTTTGCCTCAACTTCCCCACAGTCAGATATGATCTCACCTGTGTTTTTGTGAAAGACTGTTCCTGGTGTCTTGGGAGCAGCTGCCATCGGTATTCCCACTCATGAGTGCAGTGTGTAATACCTGTCCAGCCTGGTACAGCTGGAGGCTGGTGCGCTGCTCCTGCTAAGAGGATTTCCGTAAAAATCAAGTAACCTTGCATTCATCTGTCCCTGTCAGTAATGAAGGTGAGAGATTGAGTCTGTAGCAGAACAAGGGAGTGCACTGTATGGCTTCTGGCCAGAGAGCTCAAATAGGTAGGAACAGGAACGGAAGAATGACTGTAAAAATAGGGAGCAGATCTGTGTCTTATTTCCTTTTCCAGTGCTGAAGTATAAAGCTGTGGAAAGGGGCATGTTTCTGCTAGGAAATCAGACCATGTGCCCAGGTGTCATGAGCTTATTTGTTCTTGTCCCCATTCTTCCAGGTATTCCAGTACCCCAAGACCTCCCTTTCCAGAGAAAAGGTCTTGCCAATGCACCAGACCAGCGTTGATGGGGTAGAAGACATGTCCATGCTGGGAGATCTGCATGAAGCTGCCATCCTGCTCAACTTGCACCAGCGCTACCAACAGGGTAACATCTATGTAAGTGCTCAAGTTGGGCCACGTCCCTTCTGGCTGATGATTTTAGTTTAGCTCTGGGGCTGCCACTTTTTGCATGTGAAATGATGATTTTAGCATTGTTTCCTGAGCATTGTTTCGTGTGGATAGAGATGGAGGTTTTTTTTCTGCCTTGCCACCTCCATCAGCCCTGTGAGAGCCTACCCCTACCAGAGGGGCCTCTTTGCTTCTACAGAAGAACTTTCAAAACATGAACATTCACCTCTAGGCTTTGTGGTAATTGTGCAGCTCTGTATCTTCCATGACCACCCGTGTTTTACAAGCTGGCATTCACGTTCCCCGGATTCCCCGCTATTACTGTTCAGAGGTTTATATGGCCAGGTAGACTGGAAAGTGTAGGGTACGCAGGTTGTTGTTGAGTATCCCTCCTGATCCGGAGAAAGTTACTGCTTGACAAAACTAGGAAAGCAAACCTGTTGCCTAATTCTTTGGCTTTTATGTGCAATTGTGCCTTTTTTGAGTTGCTCTGCTCCTCTTGCACAGATGAATGCTCAAAGCATCTCCCAATTTCCCTCTCGGGCCCTCAAGAAGGAGGCAAGAGTCAGGAAAGGGACTTGAGAGGAAAAGCACACCTGGGACGAGACATCCCTGGAGTGCTGGGATGGCAGTGTGCTCTGCTGAGACTCGGAGAGGACTAGGAGGATCTATTACACAGACTGCCTTACCTTGCTTTACTCTTACCTTGCTTGTCCATGCTTCGTGCACCCAGAGTTTTTCATATTATGACAGGAAAAATGTAAATCTCTCTCTGTGTTGCATAGCAACTGTTACCAAGACAACCAAACCATACGCACCTGTATTCCAGGGAATGATCAATAAAGTGACCCCATTTCTGAACCATCTCCTGCACTGGGATGCAGAGGAGGCTGCAAATTCTCCTTTTTGTTGCTGTAGACTCCCTTGCCCGTTGTCTGTCAACATTGCCTTGTGACCCCGTGGCAGTACCCACGTGCACACACTCTTTTGATGGCCCTTGTCCTTGCTGCTCGTCCTGACCGGTGTTTGATGCGTGCTATGTGTTTGTGCAGCTCTTTGCCCATTTGTGTGTATTCCTCCTGTTACCTCTTCCTCACGCTTTGAAATTGTGAGGAGGGATTCTCTCCTTTTTCAGTCTGTGCCTTGCACCAGAAATGCCACAACACCAGCACTGTGACAGTGTCACAGCAGCTGTATCTCCTTAAGCCTTTCCTCTAGCTCTGATATGTCATTCCTTCTCCTCTTCAACATTAGGTCTGTGGCTTCTCCATCCATGTGTAAAAGTGTTAAAAGTTTAAATATGATGTCATTTTTTTGCCTGTGCATAGTGCATGAATGTCAGCTGTGCACCTCAGATCTGAATTTTGGGGAGATTTCTGAAGGGGCCTGACTTCTGTAATATGCTGAGCACTGGGAAGAAACCCTCGGTGAAGGATTATAAGTCCCTTCTTAAGGGGGACCGTATCTGGGTATATGTTTGTGCAATGTCTGACCTGGAGGACACCAAACCGGACAAGTGCTGTTTTGCATTTCTGCAGTTCAGACATTAATATTGCAGTTACCTTGACACTAACTGTTAGTTTTTGCCGCAGCCCTGCTGTGTATAGTTTTCAGTTAAGCAGAAATTGAGAATGTCAGCTGTAGTGCCCCCTAATGACTTGCAGTGATCCGTGAATACCATGAATGTTACAGGGGTTGAGTTCATTTAATATCATTCTCCATGGTCTCCGCAGATAGAGCGTAGTAGGCTAAGGTTGCAGATGAAGCTGTACTGAGAGGAGTTATGCCTATCCATCAGGGCCAAAAATATTTGGAAGGAAATCACAGGGATCAGAAATGGGTGAGGGATATCATCATTTTCTGGAAAGCAAATTCACCTGAAGGAATGGGTAACCTGGAATACTGGTAATTAGTACTAAAAATAATAATAAATAATAATAAAAAATAATGCCGGGATGGAAAACTGAAAACATGAAATGGACAACTGCTGTGAAAAAAGGGCAATGCAGTTTTGAGCTGTGTGCCTGGAGGCATCCTACCATGAACTTCTAAAGGGGATCCTTTCTGGTCAGGGAGTGTAGGTAGCAGTACTGATGTGGTACCCATAATTAACATGCTACAGGAATACTGCAAATCTCAACAGTATCTTTTGTTTTCCAAAGAAATACTATTCAAGCTCTACCAAACTGTTTAAGAAAATTATGTGAGTGCAGCAACAGCCTGCAGCGTTTAAAAGTGTATCTTCCCCCTTCATTCCTGCAATTCCTGCATCCCTTAATAAAGTAGACCCAACATAACGTGAATGATGTATAAATGAACCAGGGGATGTACTGCCACATTTTGTGCTGTCCCTAGCTCTGCCATGCCTAACCACCCAAGTAGGATCTATTGTCTTGAGAAGTAGACATGCCACGTGTGGCTTGTCCCAGAG
Organism: Charadrius vociferus; assembly: GCF_000708025.1. Lineage (NCBI taxonomy): Eukaryota > Metazoa > Chordata > Aves > Charadriiformes > Charadriidae > Charadrius > Charadrius vociferus. Next base: position 7,649,335 of record NW_009646928.1, on the reverse strand, counting down.
AGTTCTCTGGGGACGATCACTCCTTGCTAATAGAGTGGCTGGTATGTACACGGTTGATGCACAAATGCCACTATTAAAAATCGTGGATAGAAATTGTCTACAGCGGACTGCAGATGATGAGGAGACTGCAACGGGGGGATGGAAAAGTTTCCTAGAAACACCTTTGAAAGAGATGGCTGTACTGGAAGAAGTTCTAGAAAGGACTGAGGTGGGAGCTCTGTTCCTTGGGAGAGCTGAAACTGGAGTGGGAAATGCAAAATGAAACATCTGAGATGAAAAAATACTGTGAAGGTCTGGGAGAAGTGTTAGGATGGACATCACTGTCTTGCAGTCTCTGGACAATGTCTGTTGCTGAATTGGTCATATAGTGCTTTTTCCCGATCCATGTTTTCTCTGTTCTCTCCCATTTCCTCCCACCTGTCTTGCCAAAGTTCATCTGCTTGCTTATTGCTTTCACCACCAACGCCCACAATACTTCCACCCACAAAGGTCCATGTCAGAGGGTCCTCAGGCCTTGTTCCATGCTAGCCTGTTCATACCGATAATGCAATTAGGCCTAGGTGACAGGCTTTTTTTTCCCCTGATGATCTGTGACTGCTGCTTTAATAAATGATTTTTAAATATTTCGGTGACTAGAGCATCTTAGTCTGGCTTCAGAGCTTGACATTGCAGTATGGCCCCAGATTTCATTTGTCAGGGAGAAAGCACGCATCTTTCGTGTCACCAAGTGTTTTGTTTACAGCTTCTCCAATGGATGCAGGCAAATCCCTGTATATGTACGTGGTGACTCGCAGTTCATGGTTTGGAGATAATACTAGATGTTGTCCCTGGCCACAAAGCTTGGCACCTTGGCAATCTTAAGTGTTTCCTCTGTCACCCCTGCTGTGAATGGGTATTCCTGGAGTAGAGCAGCCCAAGATGTCCCCGTGAAGGAGGCCACTGCACCAGCAGCAGGATTTAAGCTGGATGTTGACCATATTACAAAGCCCTTGTTAGGAGACAGGTGGCACCATTGCTCTGAACTGCAGCTCTGAGAATAACTGGATTTGAGCTGGTTGGCTGAACCGAAAAAGTCATGCCCCAAAAACCAAAATTAATTTCCTTCTGACTTTACAACAGTATACATTTGAAATTCATTATTAGGCTTTGGGTATTTTATTTTAAACCTTACTAACTCTTTTCTTGAACTGTGAGATTTTCAAAATAAATATTTTCAAAATGTTTCGAAAATGTAGAAATGTTTTGACTTTAAATCCTCAGCTTTGTCTTCAGCTGTCAATTTTGATTCAGCTTACCAAATGATTTAAGCTGCTCCAAACAGCATTTTTCAGTAGAAGAAAAACGATACGCTTTAGTGGCTCTTTGCGCACATGTGTGCGTGTCTCTGTGTCCCACCTCTTTGTTCGAGAGGTGCTTGAACCCTGCCAAGCCCCCTCTTCGGGGCTTAAGACTGTGAACAGGGGCATTGAAAGTATCTCTTGACACTCCTGCAGTCCTGGCTCTGCTTTTCAGCTTCAAGCACAGTGCAAGGTAGCAGGGTATGAAGATGGCTTCATGTTTTTAAATTGTGTAAGCTTAATTTAGCAAAGATAACAGACTAAAAACATTTTATTGTAAAGCAGTGACATTCAAATTGCCTCATCCATACCCAGTCGTGCAGCCCCTGCCCTGGGGTTTGACATTCTTTGCCAAATTGGGGAGCTCTCCGCTGAAGCCCAACTTCCTTATTTAGGCTTTCTCCCTTCATCGTGAGTTATTTCAGGGTCCAGGTTTGTCGTGATTTTTAATTTTTTTTTTCAGGAGTTTTATTTCCTTGCTGTGTTTTGTTTTCTCCCCCTAGACAAACATTGGTTCCATCTTGGCATCAGTAAATCCCTACAAACCCATCCCTGGTCTGTACAGTGTGGATGCCATAGACCTGTACAGACAGCACCGCCTGGGTGAGCTGCCTCCCCATATCTTCGCCACCGCTAACGAGTGCTACTGCTGCTTGTGGAAGCGTCATGACAGCCAGTGTGTTCTGATAAGGTTAGAAACGGGAGAACCGGCTACTCCCTGACTGCATTACACGCCTTGCTCCTGCTGCTCCGTTTGCAATGACATCTGCCTAAATATCCACACCATCCTATCCTATCCTACCCTACCCTGTGCCTGACTCCTGCTTGCCGCAGTGGAAGCGCCACACGTTTATTCCTGGAGATCACTTCTCTGCCATGGGTGGGATGGGCTTTAGCTCGTTCTGTCCTGGATTTGTGAATGGAACCTCTGTCTTTTCCTTAACAGTGGAGAAAGCGGAGCTGGAAAGACTGAGAGTACCAAGTTGCTGCTGAAATTTCTGTCAGCCATGAGCCAGACCTCCCTGGGGGCCCCTGCATTGGAGAAGAGCACTCGTGTGGAAGAAGCCATCCTGGAAAGCAGGTATGGTCACTCCCACTGGCACCATGGGTCCCGTCCCTGCAGACACGGATGTGCTGGGGCAGCCTGCCTTTGGCAGGGGCAGTGTTTGCATTCGGGCTGCCCATGGAGCCAAAGCTGGGCAGTGAGGTGAGGCTCATGCAGCCCGACGGTGTTATGTCAGGGAAATGGGGAGGTCGCGGTCTTGCCGGGACACCTCACGTTGGCTGCTCTCCCAGCAGCTTGTGGATTAATTCGGCTTCTTTCTAAGAGCAGCACGGGGTGCGTGTGGCAGCTGGAGAATTAATGCTTTCACCAAGGCTGGGCTTCCTCCTTCCTTCGGTAACTTGTCCTCCATGCCTGCCCGGCTGCCACCCGTACATCACTGCGCTGTCCCTCTTTCTGGCTCTCAGGTCCATGTCTCTCATGGCACTGGCTGGAGGGGACGTGGGTGACATCTCAGGTTGTCCCCGTCTCCCACAGCTATCGGTTGTGGCTGTGTTCATGGTGAGTCTCCATCACGTTCCAACTCCTGGCCTCCATTTGTTTCAGGCCACCGGTACGTCTTGCCCCCGCAAGTCCTGTGCGCCATCTTGCAGCTCTCTTCCTGTCCAGGCAGGTGATTTCACAGAGAAATGTCCACAGGAGCTGTAAGAGGCAGGAGCGAGGAGGTTTCCCTGGGGGCTGCAGCAGGGCCCATGCGGGAAGAGGTCCAGGGCTGATTGGAGCTGGTCTCGGCTGAAGCTGGCACTGGGGAATAACCACCACCTGCCAAAACCTTGCCAAGGCATCAGGACAGCAGGGAAGCACATGGTGCCCGGATCAAACGTGTTTGGGAGAGAAACTGGCAGCTGTGAGGGGGTAGAGATACAGTGTGCAGGGGATCCTTCATGCCAAAGGAGGTCCTGATGCCCCTGAGGGACCATGGCCCACACCAGGGCAGGGACGCTCCTGAGGAACCATGGGTGACCCATGCTGGAATATGGACACCAAGGAAAAAAGTGTCAGGAAATCCTGAAGAAGCAAAGTGCAGCTGAGGAAAAGCAGTAAGAGGCAAAGAGCAGCCGAGAAGAGGAGTGGGAGGTGTCCCTGCCTATGGCAGGGGGGTTGGAGCTCGATGATCTTCAAGGCCCCTTCTGACCTAAACCATTCTATGATTCTAAAACGAGGAAGCAAAGAGCGACAGAGAGTTATGTGTGTGTGACCCCAGTCTCCTGTGTTGCCCTCTGCCTTGTGGGGGGAGCTGTGTGGGACTGGTTGTAACCTGAGGTTAAAAATGAAAGCTGAGGCTAAGAAAAGGAGGACAATAGTAGTTTGACTTTCAGGTAAGCCTTGGGAAGAGGGAGGAAAGATGTTTACTTAAGTGCCTGTTTTATTGTTTGTGTCCTCCTTTTTCTTAACATCTGAATTCTATTTAATAAATTGAGTTAAATTAAACAAAAATTTCCGAACACAAGACTGTCCTGCCTATGACTGGAGGACCTTGCTGGGAGTCTTGCAGTTCGATACTGCCCAGGGTGAGGCTGCAGGTTGGTCCCAGTTTGAGCCTGTGATAGTGGCAGAAACCTCCAAAGGAGTAAATCATATGTCCGCAACAGGCTCTAGTTGTGTAATAAGCTGGAATCCTTTGAACCATCTGTGTAAAAGTGACCCTCATGCAAGTGGCACATTTCAGGCCCTGGAGAGTAGAAAGAAGGAATGTTTCCTGGAAGACGGTGACTCAAAAAGTTACTAGCAACTGTGGTGAAAATAGCCTAAGCAGACATGCGGTGTCTAACGTGGCAGCTGCGAGAGCAGTGCAGGATTAGGCTCCTTCTAAGCAGAGCAGCCTTGAGCAGAAGAGTTGCTGCCTTTGGACCTGGTGCTTGAGAGACCGTTGTTGGATGATTTATCCTTTGCAGGTGCACAGATTTTACCAGGGACGTTGGCAAATTGGAAAAAGCTCTTAAGGGCGATACAGTCACAACTCAAGATCTGCAAAATCCGCTTTAAGGCAAGTGGCTTAGAAGGCTCAAGCCTGCTTAGCAGTTAAGTGGTGACTTGACTGCGATCCAGAAAGCTTACGATGGTAGGTAGATGATTCCTGAGACTGCAAGATCCCACAGCTGTGAGGTGGAGTGAGAGCTCGCGACCCGTTTTGTGTACATCTCTAGCGCTACGTGAGCTATCGCAGTGCAAGTGCAGGAGAATTTAATTTGTCACCTTTTCCCTGAAGAAAAGCTGAAGACCTGGCCCAGAGCCAGAAGCTGCTGCCACTCCTAACGAGTCTACCTCATACGTTTGCAGTTCAGCTTCACTTGCTCTGCCCCTGGCCCTCCTTGGGTTAGCTTATGGCGGATTTTCATCCTTGCACCCCAGCACATACCCAGGAACAATGCTGGATTCTTCCCCATCTCAGACAGCGTTATAAACAAAGCGTTACGTCAGCTTTCTATCATTTACTTGTGTGTTGTAACATTTGTGCTTTGGTGTATTTCTCAGAAATCAGGCTCTGAAAACTCCCTTGGCGCTCTTGATTTGTTCTGGTTTCCTTTTTGAAAATATCCGTCAGTCCATTACAAATTCTGCTAACTTTCCTCTTGTTTTTTTTGTCTTGCTTGCTTGACTCTGAAGCTCCCATCTTCTCCATGTTGGGTGCCACAGCATAGCCACCTTTCCTGTTACTCATCCCTCTAATCTTCGAAACGTCTTTTTTGTCTTCAGCCACGTGCCTGAATCCTAGAGCTGCGTCCGTTGCAATGTTTCTAAAATCCCTTCCACTTCCCTTTTCCCTTTTTTTTCCCCTGTTTCTAAAAGCCCTTCCAAGGGCTTCCCTTTCCACTGCCCTGCTGAAATGGGTTCCCAGCCTTTTGCGTCCTGTGGCACAGCCTGCCCACGTCCAGCCGAGCAGCCAGCATCACCTTCCTCACATGCCGCTCCACCTCGCTCCACTGCTGTGTCAGGTGCCACGGCATCCTGGCCTGTATCAGGAATAGTGTAGCCGGTAGGACCAGGGAGGTGATTTTACCCCTGTACTTGGCACTGGTGAGGCCGCATCTCGAGTACTGTGTTCTGTTTTGGGTCCCTCACCACAAGAAGGACATTGAGGCGCTGGAGTGCCTGCAAAGAAGGGCAACGAAACTGGGGAGGGGTCTGGAGCACATGTCTTATGAGGAGCAGCTGAGGGAACTGGGGTTGTTTAGCATGGAGAAAAGGAGGCTCAGGGGAGACCTTATCGCGCTCTACAACTACCTGAAAGGAGGCTGCAGAGAGGTGAGAGTCGACCTGTTCTGTCAAGTAACAGGTGATAGAACAGGAGGAAATGGCTTCAAGTTGCACCAAGGGAAGTTTAGATTGGATATTAGGAAGAATTTCCTTACTGAAAGGGTCATCAGGAACTGGAATGCATTACCCAGGGCAGTGGTGGAGTCTCCATCCCTGGAGGTATTTAAGGGTCGTGTAGATATAGCGCTCAGGGACATGGTTTAGTGGTGGGCTTGTCAGTGTTAGCTTAACAATTGGACTAGATGATCTTACAGGTCTTTTCCAATGTAGGAGATTCTGTGATTCTGTTGTGCTGTGCCTGCCGGCGTGGGCAGTTTGCTTGGACGTGGCACCTGCCCTCCTTCCTGGCTGTGTCAGCTCACCCACCCCTCTGCCTTCCAGCTGCCACCAGCCTCGGACACCCACGTGCCTATTTCCTCCCCCATCCCTGGAAGACTTCTGCACTCATACACGCGAGCTCATTGCCAAACTAAACTATAAAGATACTTCCTTGTGCTTTGCTGACCTAATTTAGCATGATTTAGAGCCACAGAGATTGGCTGGCTGATTACTGCACTCTCACTGCAACTGTGGTGGTCATATAACATAACCCTGTCCTCCCTTTTTTCTGGTTGTCCCCGTTAATTTTTGTTGATTCATGGCATCGGTGTGCTCAGTGGGATATTCCTGTGCAATGTCCTTATTTACATACTTGTTTCAGAGGCGTGGGTCTTGGAGTTCAAATTCTCCAGGGCAAGGAACTTGGCGCCCAATCTGTACACACAGATTTCTGTCACTGGGTTTTCTATGGTTGTAATGTGTTATAAGAGAGCAATTTCATTCCTATGCTTATGTTTGTTTAAAGTGATACATTAGGAAAATGCTGCCTGAAGTTTCCTGAAGGTTGTTGGACCTTTCTCACAGCAACAGCTCTTGCTTAGCTAACGCTTGCAAGGCCTGAAGCTTTCAGCAAACGCCAGCAGTACCTGGAGTTGTGATTATTTGTCATGTTATAATTATTAACTTGTGATTAATCCTGTGTCTGCCCCGTCTCCAGTGGAACCGCTCAGTAGATTGTTGGAGATGTTTAAAAAGCCAGTATTTCTCAGGGTAGTAACTGCAATAACTTGTTTAAAGCCATGTATGTTTCAGAATTAAACATAGAATCATAGAATTGTTGAGGTTGGAAGGGACCTTTAAGATCATCAGGTCCGACCATTAACCAAACCTGACAAAACCGCTTCTAAACCATGTCTCCAAGTACCACATCTACCCTTTTTCTTGTAGCATCTCCGTGACTCCTTGCTTATCAGGCCTTCAGATTATTTTAGAATTGGCTAAATTTCAAAAATGAACATTTTAATCCTGGATCTGGTGTGTCAGTTTGAATGGTTTAGGTTTTTGCCTTGTGCTGTTCTGTGGAGCAAGAATCAAGCTGCATTTTAAGTCCCTCTTTTCCATGTTGCGTGAACCTCCTGAAGACAGGAAGGTGAACAGGAGACAAAATTCTTCAACTCATCATCTGTCTGAAGTTTGGCGATATTTTTATTAATTTTTTTCCACGTTTTTTTCCCTGAAGTGGATGATATAGCTGTCTTAGAATGAACTTTTCAAATCTATAGTGTGTGTATATTTCCCTGTGCTTGGAAACCACATAGCTTGTATCAACCTAAGCAAGGTTTAAGTAACACCCAGGGTTTGTGTGTTCCGGTATCAAATTTCAGTACCAAACAAATCAGTTTAGTACTATGCTTGTCTGTTAGTTTGAAAACATTTACCTGTGATTTTAAGAGATGTCTTGTTAAGAGATGTTCTCTTTCAAAGGAAGAAACAGAAACAAAGAAGTATGTGGTTTAAAGCTACGGAGTGTTTGCCCTATATGTCTGATGCTTCTGAAAATCCTGAAAAGAAATACAAACCCATTAACCCATTTCATGGGAAGCTGCTGTGTCAAGCATACAGCCTGGCTGGGTCTTGCCACCTTTCATTTCCTGAAGCCACATTGGTGGGGAACTCCAGCTGCCCATACTGACTGGCGACTGATTTAATTAACTCCATTCCCAAAGGTTTAAAATTCATCTAGCAGTGTGTTAAATTGCTCTTGCCATCCTTCCTTACCCTTGAGCTCTTCCTGCTTGTCCAGTCTGGTGCTGTAACAAATTAATCTCACATGGCAGTGCACGCTGTGCACATGGCAAAAGGTTGGGCACACGCTTTGCTGTAATGGTATCCCATCACCAATCCTATCTCCATTGCCTTGTTTCTGCAGCCCTATTCTGGAGGCCTTTGGAAATGCCAAGACAGTTTATAACAACAACTCCAGCCGCTTTGGCAAGTTCATCCAGCTGCACTTCTCTCAACATGGACACATCCAGGGAGGACGAGTAACTGATTGTATCCTTTTCTTCAGTGGACCAGAAACGGATGGAGTGAGCAAATATGAGGAGGAGCTCAGAGTGGGTGAGGAAATCCCTCATCACAGTGTTTCAAAGGCAGTTTATAAGTGTGGGCAAATTTGCAACTTAAAGAGGGAAGAAGTGTTTGTTTTGTGGCTCTGCAGCACCTAAATCTGGAACCCTTTTGTCTAGGTACTACATTAGGTAGGGACATAGTTTGACTTTTTGCTTTGGCAATCGCAACACTTGATTCTTCAATTCCTAGAACTTCCTACCTAGGAAGATCCCTCACATTCATTGCACCCTGTTTTTCCCAGAAGATTGTTCTCTTATGTTAGTTCTACCAATGAAATCATGATTTAGAAAAGTGAGACCAAGCTAAGAATCAATATATTATGCACAGTATTTGGATGCAGAGGAGAAAAGGAATTTAGAGGGCCAATTATGACTCCCTGTTTTGGGGTGCCCATCTCCAGTGGACCTTGGAACCCTAATCATAGAATATTCTCAAGTTGGAAGGGACCCATAAGGATCATCGGGTCCAACTCCCTGCTCCTTTCAGGACTACCTAAAATTAAATCACATGAATAAGAGTGTTGTCCACACGCTCCTTGAACTCTGAAAGGCTTGGTGCTGTGACCACTTCCCTGGGGAGCCTGTTCCAGTGACAACAAGGACAGGGAAGACTGGATACAGTTGAATTATGTTGTGTCACAACCACTTCCTTCCCTGTATGCCCATGTACCCCTCTCCCAAAGGCTTTGACATATCTCTTGTCTACATGAGGCAGCTAAAGCTGCCCTGGCTACATTTCGTGATGTTGATGTTCAAAGCTGCTGATGACTACAAACCACAATTTCCACTGAAGTAGCAGTCAGATGAATTTACTACTGTTGTAAATAACAGGCTTGGATTGTTTAGTCTCTGCTCTTTGTGCTGTCGGTAGATTAAAGATAGCGGTGTCTTGCAGAAGCAATGAGAACTGATGCAAGAATTGCTGTGTGTAATACAGACTTTCAGATTAGAGTGGCCGCTCTAATCTTTCTAGGTGTCCCTAATGTGGCTCATCCTTTGTTAGGTTACCTCACCATTGTGCAGATCTTATGCTCTATCTGACCCTGCCCCTTTAAATATCTCTTTGGCACATAAAACCTCTGTGGACAAGGAGTGGAGAGGAGGATCCGAGATGATGTTTGGGACCACTCTTTGTCCACTTTCCAAAGCATCATTTATTTTATGATTTGTTACTTGTTACAGGGTTCATCCCAATGTGTCTAGAAGATCCTTTGCCCATTGTCAGGATATCTGTCAATATGTCATTTGAATGTTTTCTCCTTAACATGCTGTTCAGATTTACTGGAAAAGGTAGGTATCACCTCTACTGCCTGCTGGGTGAGGCCCTTCCTGGTAGTATTGGTGGGGCAGTGCTGGATCTCCTCCTGGATGATGCTGCCGCCTTCATCACAGCACATAGACATTAGCTCTTTAGGTGTTACTCCTGCAACTGTCCTAGCTGAGGAAAAGGATGGTGGAGGAACAATGTTTGTTCTGTATCTATCAGAGCTTGTTCTCCTGTCTTTTGATAAATGCGGTGCATTACAGAAAGACTCCAACAAAAAGCTATTTACCCAAGGGGAAAGGGGGAGAGAAGAAACACCTGGAAACTCAGTTCCATAGAGAGGAATATGGGGGTATAAGTCCAAATGCAGACATCTCTGCTCTGATGTAGTTTACTTTGGACTCAGGAGCTCACTGAGCAGCAGGGCTAGAACTGACAAGGTTCAGCACTTGAGCTTGCGCTCTCTAAACAAGTTCAGAGAAGCCTGTACCTGCTCAGTTACACAGCCACATGACAAGATCACGATGTACAGCTTATTTAGACAACACCATCCCAAAACTGGAAGAAGCCCCTCTTGTGCATTGGCCTTGGAGATTTACCTGTATCCTGGTCCTATCTTTGCCTTTGCAACCACAAATGTGATCTTTTTCTACTGTCTACTCCTGTGTTCTTTGTTTCAGAACAGAGTGGTACACCAGAACCCCGGAGAGAGGAATTATCACATCTTTTATGCTCTGCTAGCTGGTGTGAGTGGGGAGCAGAAAGGTAATTTTCATTTTTGGGGATATGGCTCTGTCCTCTTTCCAGTCCAGCACGTGAAGCAGGTGTAAGTCAGCTAGAGCATGGATATTTCAGGGACTTGATATAAAACTTTCTTGAAGACCATATGGTGGTTTCATGGGAAACAGAACGGGACGTTGAGCGAAAGAGGCTGAGGATGACAGAAATGCTGTATGAGAAAAGACACTTTGGGCATTCTGAGCGGGAGGGAAAAGTCTGTGCAAAGTGAAGAGGGGGTATAGAGAGATGAGGTAATGAAACTGGGCTAGAGGCAAAGGAAAGGTAGATGGCAGCTGTTCAAAGGTTGAAATGACAGAAATACTTTTACAACAAACCTTCAGTATAGGTAATAGGAGAGAGAAGAATGAGAAAGATGAGTGATGTAGTGGCAGGACTAGGGTCAAAACGTGTAGTATCTGAACAAAGGGTTTATAGCTCTGTACATGGGGAAGGGAGAGGTGGGTCTGGAAGAGGGCATGCACAGAAAGCGGCAGCTGTGGAACTCTTTGTAGTGCAGCCCCCCCCGCTTAACAATATTTGTGTGTACCTGCCCAGGGCACTGCTGAGCACTGGTGGTCTTGCTGAAGAGGTCAGGTAGGTGGGCAGGAACACGTTACAGTTGCACTCTGGTTTTGAGGGCCTGGGGAATTTCTTTATGTCTTTGTTCTTTCTGTGTTAGAATAATAAAATGGAAGAATTGGGCCTGACACAGAGTGGAAGGAAGTAGGGCTTCAGTTCGAGGGAGTTCATACAGTAATGGCCATGTGGGTCAATTCAGAGGTCCATCTAAAGCAAAGGCACATAGTGGGGACCATGGTTATCAGCAAGTACTTAAGGAAAGCATACAAAACAGGTTACATTCTTAAGCAGATCTCTGCTATTTTCCCCCATATCCTTGCCCAAACTGGTGTCCCAGGCTGCTTCCCTTCTCTCATCTGTAATGTGTTTCTATCTCTTGATCATCCTTGTCTCCTTTCTCCATAGATTTTTTTAGTTCTCCTCTATCCTTTTTGAAATGGGGAATCAAACCTGCAGATAGTATTTAAGATGTGGTTATGCTACAGATAGGTATAGAAACCTAATTCTGATGTTTAGTTCTGAAACTGAAGGAACTGAACTGAACTGTGTTCAGTTTTTGACTGCTGCTCGGCACTGTGATGATGCCTTCAGAAATCTTACTGTGACTCTCTCAGCTCTGTTTCAAGTGCTGATATCTAATTTAGAAGTCATTACCGTACGTGTATAGTTAAGACACATACATTCTGAAGACTTTACAAGACTGAATTTCATCTTCTGGGGTTTTGGGGTGTTGTTTTTTTTGTTTTTTTTTTTCCTGAGTCAATTCAGTATTGAAATATTCCTCTGCCACTCTGCAGCTTGGGATTTGACTGTTCTAAATCATTTTGCATACCATCTGCAAGCATTGTTACCACACACCCTTCTCTTCCCCTTCCCCAGTGCATTCACTGTCTAGGTGTGGCTTTTGAAGGATATGGGATCTGTTCAGATGAACTCTCCCTATGGTAGACATACGCACTGTCTTGGGGGACTAAGGTCATAGAATGAAAAGGCTGAGTGCTAAATAAATTGTTGTCTTTCTCCTCCCTGCCTCTTCCTCTGTTGCAGAGAGCCTCTCCCTCTCTGAGCCAGAGACTTATCGCTACTTGAACCAGTCTGGTTGTGTGACTGATGAGAACCTGAATGATGTTGAGATGTTCAGTAAGGTCATGGTGAGTCCTGTCCTAACTCCTCCTGAACTTCCAGGCACAATCTCAGGGCTAAATGTGCTGCAGGGTCTAGATCTCACAGGAAGAGTTTATTTGCCCTAAGCTAAAATTTGATGTTCAACACGTCTGAAACTCAGCTCTAACTGTTTATGCTAAAAACAAGGCTTGATGAGTGTTTTTAGTGTACAGAAATGGGGGAATTTGGGAAACAGTCAAGGATGAATAATAATTTAGAATGATGGAGACTTTGGAGAGCATGAACCCCACACTCCACCCCGTAATGTTTTCTGGGAGCCCTCTAGATGGCCTGATGCAGGAAACCTCACATTGACCATTAGATGGGGAACAGTTTGGTCTGAAGTTAGTGCTTTCCAAAAATGTTGTAGTAAAGTTGTATCACCTGTGCAAATGGCATGTTCTGAAATACCGCACAGATTTCAATAGCCATCTGTAACTTTACCAGAGATTATGGGTTTAGCAGGATGAATATGCAATTCATGTTTTGTTTGATAAGTCGTTATCACCCTGAGGGCTTTAAATAACACAGGTGAAACCAGATAGGCAAGGTGAGAGGAGTCAGTTTAGGATTTCAATAGCTCCTGCTTAGGTGTGATATAAGGGAAGGAAATGTCTCCTGTACAGCTGAGGTTTCAATGGCGACATGGTATTTATACTTCAGCTGAGCAGAGGCCTCCTGGAGGAGAGAAGGGAACTAGAACCCTGACAGGGCAAATGCTTGAAAACTAGGTTCTACCTCTCAAAGTCAATTTATGCCCCAAGAACCCTGCCTCACGTGCATGAACTAAGACAGAGGGAACGTGCCATATTTCCTCATTATCTGGTAACCTGTTTCTAACCACCTAGCAGTTAATGCTGAAAGCCTGGGTTTAAGTCTTGCTGCATACATCTACTATTTTAAGCAAGACTAAATTAAAGGGGCTACATGGATCAGAGTAAATGAAGTATATTACGTGGATCTGTCCTTCAGGGAAGGCAGTAAGACAGAATGTGGAAGCAGTCCAGTAATGTCTGTAACCTGTGCCAGTGTTCAGGGAAGGATTTCCTCACACAGGCACAGACAAACCATGTCATATTCCTGTGACAGACAGGCAATGGCAGCAGCAAAGTCCAACTTGAGGATAGGGCAAATGCCCACCTACCTTAGATGGGGATATAGGGTAAAGGAAGAAGAGAATGGGAGACAGTCAAGATCATTGACAGATGTATAGCTGAGAGAAGGGCTATGCCATCCCATTTCACTTTGATTCATGATGACTATAATTCTGAGTTTTACATCTTACATGGGCTGGGCATGAGCGTGGTGGTTGCGTTTTACTGTGGCTGTATGTACAGCCAACATTAGCTGTATGGTTTTGCATAGACTGCCATGAAGGTGGTGGACTTCAGCACTGAAGAAATCAGAGACATCTTCAAACTTCTTTCCGGCACGCTTCATCTGGGAAACGTTGAATTCATGACAGCTGGTGGGGCCCAGGTTACAACGAAAGCGGGTAAGTGGGACCCTAGCAACTTGGTAGACCATGCAAGGCCTCATAAGGCCCCAATAATGCTCACTCCATCGTCCTTTTTCCCTCTGCTGTGCTGGTCTGTAGTGCCTTTGCCAGCAGGTTCCCTGCAGTTTGACCCAGTAAAAGTACTGCCAGAGGATGCATGGCTCCGGAGCACTGGTATGGTTTAGTCAGGCTGTGGACCCGTGATCCGTTTTGTTCTCCTGGATACTCTCAGACTGAGTCCACAGTCTCACAGTTTCTCATCTGTGTTGAAAGAGCAGTAGGAAATAGGAACAGGGAGGAGTCTGAGATAAAAGTAGTTTGTTACAGACTTGCCCACATTTTCCTTCGAAGCATCTGCTAGTGTGCAGTCTGTTACAGTTATCCAATCTGAGCTGGTCTGGTAAAGTGAATCCCTAAACAGACAGAAGCAATAAATATATTACAAGTGCTTCAAGTCTTAATTTAATTGCTTCTTTTCTTGACATCCACATTTACCAATCCCATGCTCAGTCTGCACTATAGTGCCTTTAGGAAAACATATATTCTCATTCAATAAATATTTTGCTGGTGCTGAGCTTTACACCGTGCTTTGCTTTTCCTGTTGTCAGCAGAAAGGCTGACTTATATGAGCGTCTGACTGTGGCCCATAACAGGTGCTGACCCTACCTCCGACTGGGTATGTGAGCTTACAGCTTTGGGTATGCCAACAAGAATTAAGTAAAGGGGAGCGTGTTTTGTGTTGGGGCTTAGTCACTTGTCTTGTAGGAGTCCCTGGGATTTCCTCACTGAGTTGCAGAATATGGGTCCCTCATGAGTGATGGGGATCCACGTAGGAGAAAAAAAACTTTGTCCTCCTTTGTTATTAGTGCTGAACATTGCCAGTGACCTCCTGGGCTTAGATGCCTTCCAGCTTTCTGAAGTATTGACGCAGAGGTCCATGATTCTGCGTGGAGAAGAGATCAGCTCCCCTCTCACTGTGGAACAGGTAAGTGTCCTAGTGTATGCTCCTGGTTCTGCCACTTCTGAATTTCCAGGCCCTCTCTCTTCCACTTGTATCATCCCTTCAAGTTTAGGGTTTCCTGTTACACCCCCTAGGTGCTCGGCTGTGTCCCTAAGTATTTTGCCCTTATTGGTAGTTCAGGTCCCAATGTTGACTCTGCTTTTTAGGCTTTACAGGGGAGTTCACTTGCAAATGGGAATGCACAGTACTGGTTTTAAGTCACATTCACTCACCAGGAATTGGTCACGCTGGTGTCATGCGGAAGGTGCATCAGATGCTTTGTGGTAATTGCATGTGTGCATGCTTTTACCTTGCAGAACTCCCAGGTTGCACTGCTATGCCTTTATGCAGATGAAAGCTTGCACGCAGTTACAACAAAACATCCGGTAGATGGTAGGTTGTTACCCTGCAGTGGCTTCTTTGTGTATCCATACAACCACAAAGGAGGACCAAATAAACTGATACGCAGTTCTCATCTTCTGAACCTGTACTGTGTGCTGGAGCCAGTCCTGCTTATCTGTTACAGATCTCTGTGGTTCTTTACAGCGTTGTGCCTACTAACTTTAACTTGTGGTGTTGCTGATCACTTGAGGGCACTCTTGGTGTTTTAGGTCCATGCACAGATAACTGTAGAAAATCTTCTGTCATTAATAAAATACAAGACACTTGGAAACAAGGAACAATACTACTAGGATGGAAGAAGCATAGCGTTGTAGCAAGACAAACATTTGTAATGGAAATCTTGTCTGGCAGGGACTGCAAAGGGTTATCAATCCAACCTCTACATTGCCAGAGAAACCAGAGTTACTAGGTATTCTGTGACGGATGTCTGTCTAACTTTCCTTCAGATTTCCCATGGAAGGAATTTCACAGCCTCTTTAAGTGTCCTGCTCTAGCTGCAGTGGAATCTGGACCTGAAAAGATTTTCCTCATATTTAGATTACCTTTGACATCCCAGCTGTCCACCTTATAAGCTTCCGCTTCTGTGAAGTTTTTCACGTGGTATTCTCTTTTCTAAGCTAAACATTCCAGTTCCTTCAATGTTTCCTTGTAAGTAATTTTCTAAATCTCTTCTTCTTCTGTCTCTGTTTTCCCTCATCTTTTAAGAAGTGGAGTGCCTATAACTGGGCACCATATTCAAGCTGAAGTCTCAGCAGTGCACATTGCAGCAGAGTAGTTCCTTCTTTTCTTGCTGTGGACACACCTGCTAATGTATCATAAACTAAGCCTTGCCTTTGAGAAATGGTATCTTTTTTTCTCATAATCTGTGACCTTTCTTTGCAATGAAATTGTGTGAAAATTATTTTTCAGCCTATAGTCCGTGGTAGATATCCTCAGTATGCAGTACCACAGTTTCTCTTCTCCGCTGTCTGTCCAAAACAAGCCACACCTTTCTAGATCAGTGCACGAGGATGGATAACAAGTAATGCCAGAGACACTCCATGCGGTCCAGAGCAACAGTTGTAGGATTTAGAGTCTCCCTGAACAGAGCTTTCCCTGATAGTATAGTTATTCCTGACATTTGTGCGTGTTGGACCCCATACTTATTGCTTGCAGCCCGGTGAAGTACTAAGGCCGCAAGATTGTTCTAGCGGATGCTGCTCCTTAGCCGTTTTCACTAGGTGAGCCTGTTCCACTGAACACTGGGCCTGAAGAGACTGTTCCCGCTTAAGCCCTCGTGTACTGTGCCCACCTATTCCCACTTGTTGTTGCAGGAACACATTAACAGAGCTGCCAGGGATTTCTCATTGTGTAACTGTCTCGTTGCTCATCTGAGCTTTGACATTTCAGTGGGCTGAATGGGTGAACTGGCCTGAAGGCGGGCAAAGCTGGGAGGATGAAAGGAGCCTTTGAGAATCTCATTTGAGCCATATTGTGGGGAAGGCGGCTTTGCTTACAGCTGGATGGGGAGGTTCTGTTCCAAGAAAATGCGTCCAACTTGCTGTGTAGCCAGAGACACTGCAGAGGCCTTGAGGGCATTCTCAGTCCCAACTAATAAGACAGACCATCTGATGGAGAGAGGAAATCTCCAGAAAAGGTGTATATGCCCACGATTTGAAACATTCTCTTCTGTGGAGAAGGGAGGTTGCTGTGTGTCCTAGGCCTTGGGTTGCTGGAGGGGAGATACTAACCAGGAAGAGAAAGGAGGAGAAAAACAGATTAGGTGAAAAGTAGAATCTTGCAGGCTGAGAGGGGCTGGGAGGATTCAGAGGCAGTTGGTTTGTGCCAGAAGCAAAGCAGAACAGGAGAGGTCATGTTATTCAGGCTTGTAAAACTAAAGAGGATGAGGGTGCATTTAGATGTCTGTCATTGCTGGTCAGGCCTGCTGAAGGAATTACCCTGGTGTCATAGGCAAGACACAGTAAACAACCTGTAATTGATCTAGATACTGCCGTTTATTTATGAAATGATAAGATTATAGCTTTTACCCTACTTGATTATTGCACATACTTGCTCACTCACCCCTCAGCATTATGTTCACTAGATGTCAGCTTCTTTTCCCAGTAGGGAGATTGCTGCTTGTTCAGGAGGGTTGGGCAGAAAGTTGTGTTGGTTGATGTTGTGTAGCTCCTTGTAGTTACGAGTCTCAGGAACTACCAGCCAAGGTCCTCAGGTGTACCCTGACATTTGTCTCCACATGTCCCTGATCTCCAGGATCTTTCCCCACTTCCAGCTTCTGTCTTCCAGTCAAGATCTTTGCCACCTTCTTTCCTGGCCCTTTTTTCTACTATCTGGGATCACGTCTTCTTTTTGGCCTCCTCTTCTTTCCAGAACCCTAAGCCCTGGTTTCCCAGTCTAAATAGCGTATGTGCAGGACAGCATGTGATCAACCTCTTAATTTGTGATTCTGTCTCATGTCTTTTTATTAATTGGAGGATTTGGGGCATGCCAGTTTTGTTTAGTCCAAGTCTTATCAAAACTTACAACTTACTAACTTGATAGACAGCTATCAAGTAGCAGGCTTTTGCTTGAGATTTCAAAACTTCAATTTTGGACATTCATCCACACGCTTACATAACACCCTATTATCTACTGCCTGTTAGCGATCACAATTTAAGTTATTTTTTTCCACCTCTGACCCTTGGTTATGATCGCTGCATGGGATGTTGGGTCAGCTCCAGAAAGGCCTCTCAATCCATGCTTTTCTGGGGCACGTGTCCTGGCTGTTGGACAGCCTACCCTCTCTTCCAGTAAGATAATGCTGTTTGCAGGAAAGTTTTGGAGAGGGGATTTTTGAGGCTAACTTGGTGACACAATACTCTATTAAATCCTGCCCTACCAGTTTTTGAAAAACTGAGTGGACACCCATTTGACAGCTCTACTAGAAGTACTGAACAGAGGTATCTTGCCTGTCACTGCAAATGTTGGCTCAGGTGATGCAAATTACCTGTACGGGCTTAGTCATAAGGTATTTTGCGACCTTCCCTGCCCCAGCACTTGTTCCAAAAGATGTCAAGGATTTTGCTGCTTCCTTCATCCTCTCGAGTTCAGTTACCCAAAGGTCAGACATAGTACATCTGTGTGTGCATGGGCTATTTGCAAACTTGAATGTTGACTGTACATACAAATACTGCACCATGCACAAGCAGTACAGAGGCTGAGACATCTAAAGGGCAGTGGAGGAACCTGAAGTCCCATATTGATTTTTGGTGCCCCCCTATGCCTTCTCTTCTCCCTGTGACTTATTTTTTCTCTTTGCATTTACAGGCAGCTGACTCCAGGGACTCCCTCTCTATGGCGCTGTATTCGCAGTGTTTTTCATGGCTCATTAGCAAGATTAATATGAAGATCAAAGGCAAGGAAAACTTCAAGTCTGTGGGCATCCTGGATATCTTTGGCTTCGAGAACTTTCAGGTCAGGATTTTGTCTTTTGCAGGGTGGGTTGGTTTTGGAGATTTAAGCACATATAGGAAGGGATTTTGGTAGTTTTGTGTCCTGTTTAGGTTAGCATAGGGCATTCTGGGATTTCTCCACTGTCACTTCTCTCTGACAGCATCAAGATTTATTTAGCTGTCCATTTCTGCCACCTGTATTCATGTAGGCTGATGTTCAAGGTCTGGTTTTTGACACAGACCCTAAACAGATGTGCTGTGATAGATAATACTGAATTTGTGACTTGTATACAAATTAAATATCCAACTCCTATGTGCACATTGTTTGTTTACATCTGTTTTGCCTTGTGTTGAGAATCCTGTGTGTAATGCTTCTGATTGCAACTGATGAGGGATGTATGTTCAGCAGCCATATAGTGACTGCTCAGATATTTCACAGAAGAGAAAGCCCAGTGACCTAACACTTAGGGAATTATATTTCTTTCTTCCTAAGAAGAAGAGACATGTGATTGTCCTTAGCATTCTTTACTACCATTTAGGCTGACTGAATTAACCTTGCATGAGCTACAAAAGCTGTTATCCTTGTGGACCTCCCCGTACTGTCCACCCCATGTCCACCTGACACTCCTTGCCTCTATACTCTGGCTTTATTCCAGCCTGGCACCTTCCCCATCACTGTTACACATTCTTTTAGAGCCCAGGGAAAAGAATGTTAAGTTTTATAATCTTTGTTTCTTCTCACAGGTGAATCGTTTTGAGCAGTTTAACATTAACTATGCAAATGAGAAGCTCCAGGAATATTTCAACAAACACATCTTCTCTTTGGAGCAGCTGGAGTACAACAGGTGACAAACGGAGGGAGTGGCCCCCTCTTGCTTTCGTGGGTGGTAGAATGGGGGACATCGTTCCTCTTTTGTGCTCTCCAGTCCCTACTGCTAAGGCCGGAGAGGCAGCTGGGCCTTACTGCAACCCTGCCAGTGGATGTGTCTCTGTAAGCACTGTCCATGTGCTTTGCCAGCATAGGTCACTTGTCTTCAAGCAAAAGATTTCTCTCCTGTAAAATTTAGAAAGTCCAGATTCCATTCTGTCTCTCAGCTGAATGGGAACATCTTGGGCATTAACCCATTAGAACACATGGTCACTGGCCTTGTTACTGACTTCAGTAATGATTTACTTAAGGTAGTGGTGGTGTTATGCAGGTGGAGTCTTGGTGTGCAAAAAGTAAAGTCCCTAAAGATCCATCTATCTCCCTATCTATGCCCTTTCTGTTCTAGAGATTCCTATGCTGTGAAAAGGGTTCCCCTCCTCATCAAGGAGATTTAAATCAGGCTGTTTCCTGAGCTTAAAGAGCGTGGGGTGTTCTGCACAGCTGTTTCTTTTCTGTGGGCTTCATATTGGATTGTACTTTGTGAAGAACCTGGGATGTTCTAGAGTATTTCTGCTTCTAGAGAAGGCTGCTAGACAAATACTTCAGTTCTCTCTCTGAAACAGAAGTCTTTATGTTTGTGAATTAAGCAATTGAATAGGGTCAGTGAGGGCAAATGAGAGCAGCCTTGCAAAGGGAGACAGTTGAATAGGCAATTCATGAAATTCTAAAGATTACAGAACTGCAAGGCTATTTATGCACTCACTTCTCAGGCCAATTCCATCATTGCAGGAAACTTGTGTTAAGAATGGTATCATCGTGACAAAAGATTTTTTCCTGATGATTACATAGGAGTTTAAGTTTTGTGGCTGAACTTTGGAAAGAACAAGAGAATTTTATTATTGACTACTCATCGAGTTATTCTAGGGTGATGTGATTAAAACTTATCTTTCACAGTATCAGCTCCGCTTCCTCAGGTTTAGTAAGTAGCTCCGTGTATTTCATCATTCAATTAGACAAGAGTTCTGTGGCACTAGACACAACTTGATTCATTTGTGATTCGATTTGTTTCAGAAAACTCTGCTCCCTTCAATTCTAGAACGACTTCTTGCTCTTAGAAGGAATCCAAGAGGTCTTTTTGTAAAAAATATATGGCCTCTCTGACACCCATTGTTGCAAAAATCTGAAACACCATGAACTGATATTTTTTGTCATTAAGTGGATAAGATATTCTGTTTCCTGTGAGGGACATATAGTTCTTTCCGTTCTTCAGAAATTATTCCAGTTTGTTGCCTCCAACTGTTGCCCACAGGTCTCTGAATATTTTGAACCTGACAGTATGAAGCCTAGGCTGAAGGGTTTGTAGACAAGAGCTTCATTATCTTCAAAATGTTAACCTTCACCTGAAAGGTGTCTGTATCAGAATCTCAGTAAGTAGCTTCACACATGGCCTGTAGTCTTCCTTGGATTCCTGAGCAAGAGTTATTCCCAGGCTTCTCTGAATTCTGGAAACAGAACCAGCCTGTATTATAGGAGTATAAGAAGGTGATACGGAGAGCGGGGGGAGAAACACATTCAGCATAGATTTACAGCATGTCATGGATGATTTTCAAAGCACACTTATTGCACTGCTGTACTTACATCAGTTCCCATTCTGAAAGATGCAAGGCCACCCTGTAGGTTCCCTGCATGTCAGGCCAAAGATTATCTGTGTCATCCTCTTCAAAACTCTCC
Organism: Charadrius vociferus; assembly: GCF_000708025.1. Taxonomy (NCBI): domain Eukaryota; kingdom Metazoa; phylum Chordata; class Aves; order Charadriiformes; family Charadriidae; genus Charadrius; species Charadrius vociferus. The sequence continues at coordinate 7,628,510 of NW_009646928.1, read as the reverse complement.
CTGAAAAGTGTTCCTGTCTCTTCTTCTGGTGGACCTATGAATTGTGGTTCAGTCTTCTGGCAGGTGTGCTTCAGGCCTGCTTTCCCTATTGGTGAGTCAGCAGGTGACTCTTGAAGCTGTGTAGCACACTGTCCGTCATCACCACCACTTAGGCTGATGCTCATCACTCCTGAAAGAGCAACAGAGAGCAACTACAATTTCTTAGTGTTTGGTCTGGAATTTGCTCAATGACTACAAGATGAGCATCAGTCTAAATCACTGGGATGGATAAGAGAGGCTGTCTCCTACTTCCAGCTCCGTGTGTTAGCAGTGCATTGTGTGTCCTGTTCTTTTTCCTCAGCCACAGCAAAACCGAATTCCTGCACATTGTTTTGAGTCCTGAGACAGCTGCCATGCTCAGCTACTTCTATTCTTCTGCACCTCAGGGTATTGGATCCTGCATTTCACAGCTTTGTTCTGTTTGTTCTTGACTGTCAGGGAAGGGATAAACTGGGAAGCCATTGACTGGATGGATAATGCAGAGTGCCTGGACCTTATTGAGAAGGTGAGCAGTTATCTGGGACACTTTCCAGGGATCGTAATTGGGATTGCTGATTGTCTTGAGACCTTCCCTAGGGTCTTCTGGTTTTAAAACCAGGTAGTTGCTTAGATCCTCCTCCCATCATGACCCGGCAAAAGTATGAGCTATTCCAGCCATATCCAGGCTCAGGAAAGCAGATCTCTGGTCATTGTTGAGTGTAAGCTTAGGGAGGGTGTCATAGTTTTAGACAGGGAGCAACATCTAAGTGAATTTTTCATAAATCATCTCCACTTACCATCTGCTTGCTGAATGCATGGACTGGACAGAATTCTGCTTTCAGCTCAAGCTTTGCTGGGTATAACTCAGGGGTTATCGCTCAATGTGCTGTCCAGATCTCCAGTTCTTGGCTTGCTGCTGTGTAGTTAGAGCTTCTGCTGACTGTAAAAGCCTGTCTCTTGTCTGGCTGTAGAAACTGGGTCTACTGGCTTTGGTGAATGAAGAGAGTCGATTCCCCAAAGGCACAGACAACACCCTTCTGGAAAAACTTCACAGCCAGCATATGGTAAGTAAGAAAATAAGCTGGCAGGCAAATGATCAGTGTGTTAGCCCCATCAGCATTTCAAAACTGAAAGTGAAGGTTTTGTTGATGTAAAATATGTGCTTTGTGCAGGAAATTTAAAATGCCTTAGGCTCGAACCTGCGAGTGTTTTAATAAGGCTGCACTAAACAAAAGTAGTACGTGAAGAAGCCTGCAAATGGTCTCTTGCACACATAGAGAGAGGGAGTGTGCGCTCCACAGGGTAGAGGAGATTTGAATTTGTAGCATGGGTTCAGGTCAGGTTCTACTGGTCCGTGACGGAACACAAGGCACCACCCCAGGCACAGGATGTGGCTGCACAGTGTGCATGGGTTTCTCCTACCAGCTGACTCACAGGAGTCTGCTCCAGAGCATGTCAAATCTCTGTCTCCTGGGGCTGGGGATGGCTTTTGCCTCATGACTTTTAATGAAAGTGCTCTCATTGTTCCTAATTAATTAAACTCTTTCCTCCTCTTTTTTGTATTCTGGACACAGGAGTAGAAGGGCTTTTTCATGCAGGTCAAAAAGTTATCCTGGGGACACAGAAACCACAGTGAGATCACCATAGCAATCACTTACCCCGTCTGTGGTACAGCCAACACTCTGTTCTTCTTACTAGTAAATAGACTGAAAACAAAGCAAATTAAACCCTGTAGCAGGGAATTATGGAATGATTTACTACTTAGTAAAAACATTGTCAGCTAATATGTTTCCTAGTCCTCCAATTCAGACTTCATCCAAGTCTGAAAACATATTGTGATGTTTTAACCCCAGCCAGCAACTAGAACCACACAGCTGCCCCCCAGGTTGGGATGGGGGAGAGAATCAGAAGAGTAAAAGTGAGGAAAAACTCGTGGGTTGAGATAAAGACAGTTTAATAGGTACAGCAAAAGCTGCACGTGCAAGCAAAGCAAAACAAGGAATTCATTCACTGCTTCCCATCGGCAGGCAGATGTTCAGCCATCCCCTGGAAAGCAGGGCTCCATCACATGTAACTGTTACTTGGCAATAAAAATGCCATAACTCTGAACGCACACACCCACCCACACCCCCCCTTCCTTCTTCTTCCTACAGCTTTATATGCTGATCGTGACATCACATGGTATGGAATAGCCTTTTGGTCAGTTGGGGTCAGCCGTCCTGGCAGTGTCTCTTCCCAAATTCTTGTGCACCCCCAGCCTGCTCACTGGCAGGGCAGTGTGAGGAGCAGAAAAGGCCTTGACTGCTTAGCAATAACCAAAAACATCAGTGCACTATCATCACTGTCTCCCATCCCAAATCGAAAACATAGCACTATACCAGCTGCTAGCAAGAAAGTTAACTCCATCCCAGCTGAAACCATGACAAATACAAATTTGTATCCTTTATCTGACGGTTTGTTTTTTTAAATTGGCATAGATGCAGATATTCTCATTTTTCATATTTGCATCTAACTCTGCTAGTGATACTCATGACTACCAACTGGATACAATAGCAATGACTTCTGGTTGCCTATTTATACAACTTTGTGGACATATTTCCTTTCTTTAGGCTTAAATTGATGATTTCAATTTCGTCTGCTGTGGCTGTCCCTTGTATTGTGGGTCAAGGTATATGAGAATGCCTGATTTACCTTTTTTATTATTGTTGGTATTTTGTTAACTTTTAATATAGAAGTTAGGAATATTTTTAACCTGTGGTTTATTGTACAGCAGCATGAGACTGTCAGTACTATTTTGCATTCAACATTGCAACATTTTTGTTGCTATTTCTGGTGATTTCTGTGCATTGGGTAGCCTTTTAATTAAGCTGTTCATAGTGTTACTTCTGTCTGCTTTGAGAGGATAGCGGTTAACTGGGAACCCTAGGGAGCCTACGAGAGATGGAAGAGGCAGAGGAGATGGAGTGCAGGAAGAAATGATGAAGTAGACTGTGTTCTAGGGTTTGCATTTTTTGAAGGCAAAAGTGGGGTTTTTTTGTACTGGTTGAAGTCTCTAGTGCTGGCTGGAAGAGCACTGGAAGGCATTGCTGGAAAGCCTGAAGACGTTATAAGAGAACAAGCCCTCTTCTCTGTGTTTTCTGTGGACTGCAATAGGCTTAAGGAGGAAAACCATAGAGCTGGGATTTAAGAGGATATGACCTCTGATACGACCGGGGAGAGGAGCAATAGGGCAGATAGAAGAAGGAACCAGAAGTGTTGTAAGCATGGATGAAGTATAACGGCTTGGTAGAGAGGGAGAGGCCAAGCCACGTGAGAGAGTCAGTAACAGTCATGTTTGGAGTGGAAGAGAGGGAAATTTGTGGCTGGAAGGGGAAAGGGAAGAGCAAAGAAATGGGGTCAATATGAAAAGGGAAAAAAAGGCAATGAAGAAGTTTTCAATAGCACTAACAAATTATCAGGGTCAGAAGTCATCCACCCAATACTACTAAGAGAACTCAAAGATGAAAGAGCTGAATTGCTAACAGTATTGTGCAACATCTTACTTTAAATTTTCTTAGTACTTGTATCTGAGAAGGTGGGAAATTATTTTAATTTTTAGAAGTATTCTGGGAAATTATAGCATTGGTATCCTTATTTCACTATTAGGTAAATTCATAGAATGTAAATGGTGAGTTACCTCAATGAAGGGAGTCCCGCAAGACTCTATCCCATGCAAGCACTGAGGTGTCAGTTTTCTGATGATTCACAGGGCAAGGCTGGACTGTGAGGGGCCTTATGAGACTGATTGGGTTGTAAAATGAAGATGAAAAAAAGGGTAGATAAATGTAACATGGTGTGCCTGAAGGAAAACAGTCCCAGTTTCACATTTGAAATGATGGGCCCTGAACTGATTGCTGCTCTTCAGGAGCAAGACCTAGACGGACACTGTGATGGATAGTTCCACGGAAACATCAGCACAGTGCTCAGTAGTAATAAAAAACCCAGATCAAGCGTCAGAAATTCCTAGGAAAGAAACAGAATAAAAGCAGGAAACATTGTTATGGCACTGTATAATCCATGGATCACTGGCACTTTGAACAGTGTGCATCACTGGGCCCCTCCACTCAAGAAGGGGTTATATCAGATCCGGTAAACAACAGGTCTGGGACAGCTTTAGTGTTATGGAAAACTATGTTGAAGGGACCCTGCAGTGCGGGGGTTGTAATGGGTTTCAAAGTCACACATGGCCCATTGAAGACAAATGGCACTAATGGGAGCCAGGCTTAAAACCTACTAGCTGTAGTTCCATGTATGGTTGATTGAGAGCTCCCTGTGAAAGGACACTCTGGATGCAGGAAGTCTGCATGGGTTCAGGTTTGGAAAGGGCAGGTATTTCAAAGAGAAATCCACTTGGGGTTACTAGTTATGCAAACCTCATGAAAATAATTGGAGTTTGAGAGAGTATTAGGGTAAAAGTTTCATTAACTTGCCTTGTTCTTGTTCTACCCTACATAGCTACGGCTGGAGGCAGAATAGTCAGCCGGATGGACCGCTGGTCTCAAGTGGCACTGCAGTTCTTACACAGTGAACCATTTTCATAGAACAAAGAAAGGCGGGGAAAAATAAGAGAGTAGAACAGCTAGTAAGAGAAAGGAAAAATGAATATTGAAAAAGGGGAAGAGAGGTCCAAAGAAAGACGAAATATAGAGGAAGACAGGAGATTGGTTTGATATTTCCTTTGACAAAGAAAAGATGTGTAGCCATCTGCAAAGCTGCCGTCTTCCCTGCATCCTGATCCCATGTCCTGTACCACATGGTTTGTGTGGAGCCCAGTCTCCTCAAGAGTCAGACACGCAAGAATTAACATTTCATCCATGGCATGCCTGCCCAACCTTTATTCTGCAAGCCCTTGCTCACACAAGGAATGCCTTGAAGGGATGGATTTTTCCATCTGTCCTGGTTTTGGCAGGGATGGGGTTAATCTCCCCAGGAGCCGGCAGGGGGCAAGTATTCCATACCACGTGACCCATGCCCGGGCTATAAGAGGTGCTAGCCGGGGCGAGGAGAGCAGTCGCCACTTGGGGGTGGGCGGTGGTGGCGTTCGCCGAGTCGGTGTACATCGCGGCGGTACTGTAATCGCGTTTTCATCTTTTCCTTTTGCTGTTCTGCTGAATTGCCTTCTTGTAACCCACGAGTTTTGCCCTGACGATTCCTTTTTCCACGACTGTGGGAGTTGCGTGAGCAACTGTGTGGTTCTTTGTTGCTGGCTGAGGCCAAACCACACCACCATCTTATTGGAATAACATATTTGTAATGTAGCTGCAGATAAGTGCAGCAGATGTGGTCAGGCTCTGCAACAGCTAAAGCACTTGCCCATCCCAGCATTGTCATAGTCATGGCGGAGTTTCTGACTGAGCCTATTTATTTTTACATTGGCATTATAATAAGACTTATTTTTCTTTCATTTCAGAGCAACCAGTACTATGTGAAGCCTCGGGTAACAGACCATCAGTTTGGCATAAGACATTATGCTGGAGAGGTAGGTGTTGGTAGTGTGTCTGTGAGGTGCTTGCACTTGGACTTGAGCTCCTGGATTTTAGATTCCAAAAATCAAGAATATCTCTGAGCTGTGTGTTTCCGCAGTTAGTGCCCCATACCAGAGTGCAGGGAGTGTGATGGGCTTCAAATAGCATGTCATTCTCCAGCTTGGACGTTTGTTTGAGTTTCTTAGGCAACTTTTGGGTTGGGGGATAAACTCCTCCTTCCTTCTGTTATTCATGTTGTCTTTGCTTGGACATTCACAAAGAAACAAAACCCAAAATAAAAGTCACAAGGAAAATTTGACTTTTGAGGAGGAGGAGAAAAGGCTAAATACCTGTTGCAAAAAGGAAAAGGTTTCCAAGCCTTCAAGGTTTAATGCTGCTCTCTGTTGTGGAGAGATACAGAGCAGATGGAGGTGTGTTGGGGGGGCACCTGCACACTAAATGACTTATCTCCTAGAATCATACCCACTGAGCACTAGTGGTTGGGAGGTCAGGGCACTGGGTGGCATAGTTAGTATTGCCTGAAGTGAATGGAGTACCTCACACCTTGCAGAGAGAGGATTTCACCCCCCCACACACCCCCAGGCAAATCTCTGCAGCTTTTTCACTTGGCTCCTGTTTTTGAGGTTGTTGGGGTTTGGTGGGTTTTTTTTGCTGTTTGGTTGGTTTTCTTTGTTTGTTTGTTGTTTGTTTGTTGTTTTTTTTTCTTAATTGATGGCTAAAAGCCACTTTCTTGCCAGTAACTGCAGAGCTCTGGAGCTCTTTGACCCCAAAAGTTTGGATCTTGGCACATGCCTGCAGCATTACTATGTAGCTCTGCTGCATGTCTTGTACATTGTCATGTTAATGTAGAAATGCTTAATGATTTGTACTGCACTGTTCTAGTAGCTCTGTCTGTGTTGCAGGTACTATACGATGTGAGAGGCTTTCTGGAGAAGAACAGAGACACCTTTCGAGATGACATTTTAAACATGCTGAAAGACAGCAGGTATGCCCCCCTTATGCTTGTGAGGAGCCACATCTGTTGTGCTGGACTAAGCCCCATTCATTTAATAACCAGACCAAAGAAAGCAATTGCTTTTTTCTGAGCATCATTCTTTATCATTCTTCTCTTTGTGCTTAAGTGTCCCGGCAAAAGAAAGGAGAGCTGAAGAAGTCAGACAAGGCATAGATTTAATCAGTACTCTTGTCTCAGTTTTGAAAAGAGCTATAAAAGCATGGCAGAAATCCCTCCAGGCAATGCTGGTTTTCTCCCTCCTCTCTTCTCCCTTTCCTCTTCTTCTTACCTCCCTGTCCCAATAGTGGCAAATTTGCCCCTGAATGAGTCAGGGCTCTTTGCCATGCTGTCAAATGCCAGCCTTTGTACAGAGGCTGCTTGTTTTCCAGCCTGCTTGTTAGTGGAGAGACTCTGTCCTTATCCTGAGCCAAACTGAGCCCTCACTGTGGGACTAGGCATGGCCCCTAATATTATATCCCAGTGCTGCAACATGACCCTAGAGAAATTAGCTGAATTTGACCTTGAGTAAGGTCTGGAAGACAGAGGTGGGGCATAGTAGGAGAGAAGCATTTAAAAACATGGTGGACCCTAGAAGTTTTTGAGTAGCAACTCTACCACATGCCTCTTACCGTAGTCCATGGAGTCCTTTGGGCTCCAGCCTGCCGAGACTGTTTCAGAATTGCATCTTCTCTGAAGCCTGCTGCAGAGTTTGCACTGTGAGCAGCCTTGAAACAAGCTGAGAGCTGAATATGAGCTGCTCGAACAGTGGCATCTGGGGAACATTTTACATAGGGCTTGAAGCCAGAATTGCGGTGATCGTTGTCCAGCATAATAGAAGGACTCAGGGTTTTTCAACAAGCCAGAAAGGGAAATTCTGCTAGAAGCAGTCACAGCAATAAACAGGCACAAGAAGTGCTGAAGAACTCTGTGCCTCTTCGTAAGAACCAGCACCGCTGTCTAAGGAGTGGCAAAATGGTGGAAGATTCCCCAGAGCTGACCTGCACTGAGGGTAGCTCTAGAAGTCCTCTGGCCACAGAAGGGCTGTAGTTGCACTTGCATGAGCATGTCATGGATGCTCACCATGAGAGCTAGGTCTAGAGGGGTGTGACAGCACACAGTCTAGCTGGAGTACCTTCAAAGTAGTTTTGCCCGGGGGCATAAAGCTCATGGGGAGGTGTCCTAGCCAGTGCAGAATGGAGATCTTCCTTTGTGTAATATCCAGCTTAACAGCGTGACATGGGGTTTCTGGCTTTGCAGCCGAGTGTTGCATACAGGGCAGCCCACAGGGTCTGGGCAGCCACACGGAAAGTATTAATTTCCTCGTGGAAGTGCCCAGCTGAACTGCTTCCTGCAGCCACTCTGTGGCACAGCAGAAATAAAAATGAGGTGTTTCACACTGCGACAGGACGGTAGCTGAGAATAAGAGCCATCTTCTAACAGGTGGTGGGTGTCTTGCATTTTCTTTAATTCTTTTCTTCTCCCTTAGACTGGACTTCATCTATGACCTTTTTGAAAGAGTCTGCAGTCGTAGCAGTGAAGAGACACTGAAGATGGGCACCCAGAGGCGCAGACCGACTGTCAGTTCCCAGTTCAGGGTAGGATGTTTTCCAAGAGAGCAGCAGGCTTCTGGGGAGGAGCAGATGGGTAAAGCAAGGCCTGCAGCCAAGAGGAGTCATTCATCCTTGTTTTCTGTCCAGCACTGAAAATGTGCAGGAATGTTGTGGTGCTAAAAAAAGACAGTGCCACTGCCCCGAGGATTTCTGTGTGGTGTAAAATGTGAGATGCTAAGACTGAGCAGGGTGGCAGAGGAAAAGAATACTTTGCTAAGTATATGAAGTTCTTGAGGTTCTTTGACCTTTCATGTTGGTTTGGTGTTTCAGCTAAGTGTACACGTCCTTTTAGGCCACATCTTTTACAGGTATAGTGGCAACTCCAGTAGAACTTTATTAGGGGGACATTGCAGGTATGAATCTCACCCCCCTGGACCGTCTGCAAACCTTCTGTTAGTTTCACAGTTTTAGTTTCCTATATTTAAATTTTGAGAGACTTGTAGAAATAACTCAGATCAGCTTTACAGCTCTGAGAACAATGATGGTCACGTAAACAGGATTAGAGTAAACTAACTGTGTGGATGTGTTTTGGACAGGAAGGGGTCTCCTGGGTTGCTGAGGTTTTGGTAGGCAGAGTCAAAGGACATTAGGAATGGGAAGGCTGCATGAAGACCCTGTTGCATCAAATGTAGGCCCTTTCCCTCCCAGAGTGACTGATCCTTTGGGTTTTGTCTTGCTGCTTTTTAGGATTCTCTCCATTCCCTGATGGCCACGCTTAGTACTTCCAACCCATTCTTCATCCGCTGCATCAAGCCAAATACAGAAAAGGCAAGTCTGTCTTCCAGCAAAATGTATGCATGCAACACAGGCCTTCATGAGCACTCACTTGCCCAAACACCTGACAGGTGCCTCTGTCAGGGTCCAAACTGAGGATGAGAGCAGTTCCCCCTCACTTTCCTTTTTTCCTTCTAGTTGTTTTATAGTTGAGGAAAAATACACCCTCCTCCTGGTATCAGATGAAAAGACTGCATGCTGAGTATGGTATGGTATGATACGATATAGCCATTCCCACCTCTTTATGTGCTTACGAAGCCTGGAAGATGAAGCAGGCTTGTGCAGAGCCCAGAGCTGTGGTAGAAGATGCAATCGCTCCCGTTTGTGGTGCCTGTAGACAATTTGTTCTGGAATGCAGGGCTTGTGCGGTAGGAAGCATCTCCTGCAGCTCCCTGGCTCTGAGGCAGAGGAGGTGGATGCTTCATGAGCAAGTCACAGTGCTTAGAGACAGGCTGGCTCTTGCTTCTATTGTGAACTGTGACGGGAGGATATGCTGCTAACTAGATTGGGTGGGGAGCTCTGAACCCATCATTTTCTTGGTGTGTTTTGAAACCGTTTATGATATGGCAGAGGAAAGCCAGCTGGGGGTTTTATGCCAGAAAAGAATTCTGCAGTTTGTCTCCGGTTTGACTGGAGAGAGACTGCAAAAAGAACTGAGTCAGAGTTCTGCGTTTTGTATGTGTTAATGCATTGTATCATTGCAATGATCCGACTACGACAGCAGTCTGCAGACTGTGTTTTCCCAGGATCTGCCCAACTCCCTTTCATCCCTTTTTCTGCACCGTGGAGTGTTGTGAGGTTGCTTTCTCCTTGACCCAAACTTCCCCCTTTTCACCTGGTACACCCAAATATGCAGGGCTGATTTTGTAGAGAGAAACGGATATACAACCTGTGACTGTCTGTGCTCAGAGAAACAGTCACTGTTCAACTCAGCAAAGAAGTAATACCAAGATCAACACTTATTCTGTCTCTCTTCTTACTTGTTTTTGAATCTGGATCATTATGTAGGCGCCGAACCTCTTCAATCCAGATGTGGTGCTAAATCAGCTCCGTTATTCAGGGATGCTGGAGACAGTGAAAGTTCGGAGAGCAGGTTTCCCTATACGACGCCTTTACCAGGACTTTCTCAGCAGGTAATTGCGATCATTGTACCACATGCTGTAACAGCCCCAAGGTATATGATTCTATTTATTTGTTCCCTCTAGAACTGCTGTTACTGATATGGATCATTTGTGGGATGTTTTTCTAACCATGCCCTTGTTGCCCATATCATACACTGATTTGGAAGACCTTTTGGAGACTTGCCTTTAGGGTAAAAGTCAGAATGGAAAAATAGCCAGATGGTCCATTTTTAATTTTTTTTTTTTGTAGCTTTGCCACAGCTTTGCTTGTGTGATGCTGTGAAACCCAGCTGGTCATAATATGTAAAAAGAAAATACCATACTTAAAACCTTTAATCTGGCAGGCTGAAGCAAATTTTAGTGGACAGTATTGTTGATGATTAATACCGGCAAGAGTGATTATTTTTTTTAATTAGCTTTACCAAAAGGATTTCTTGAAGTTTAAGGCTAGAAGAGACCATTGAACATTGCTTCCTTTGTCTGTTGGAGCATTAAATGCCACCCCTATACCGAACAAAATAACTTGTGTCTGATGAAAGCACATGTTTCAGAAAGGCAGTTGTTCTTTACTGAAAAATGCTGTTGAGTTTGTATTTTATTACTGGGATTGCAACAATAATTGCCAGTGTGGTAGGAAAAGATGAAGGTTGGGGGATGGAAATTTCCAAATTGGTAGGCAAATATGAAGAAGGGAGATAGCAGAGGAAGACGGACTAATGGGAGGAGGATAATTAGAGTTAAAAGATTGGGGCAGGAGGGCCGGGTTACTGTCGTACATAATCTCATGAGATTTTGTTTGGTTCTTAGGTACAAGATGCTTGTGAAGGGGCCAAGTTTCTCAGATAACAGCAAGGCTGTATGTGCAGGCTTTCTTCAGACCTATGACAGCAGCAAGAAAGAATGGCAGTTGGGTAAAACCAAGGTACATCATCAATGTGGGGCAGGGCATGGCTTTGTTCCAGCTGCAAGGGGATGTGATTGCACCTGGTGAGATTCAAGCCAGTGAAAAGGGCAAAGTAGTAATGACCCTTTAAATACATTCAACTATGCCACTGACCTGTAGCGTCTCAAATGTTACCCATATTAAGTACCTAGAGATGTAGAAGGCTTTTTGATTTTATCTAAACTCCTTCTTGTTGACCAAGCCAGATTGGTTTTGTTGTGTCTGATCCAATTTATGGATCCAAGGAGAACAAGCATGGGTGTCATTGCATGCAATTGCAATGTGTGCCATTAACTCTTGCCTCTTGTGCCAGATATTTTGCTCTGCTTGGCTTGCCGAAATTCTTGCAGGAGGCAGTGAGCTGGTGCTTGATATATATCTAAACTGTGAATAGGTAGCTAGATGACCAGATGTGTGACAGCCTTCTGCTGTGGAAGCTCAGCTGAGGGTTTGTGCGGTTAGCCCAGATGCTAGCATACATTTTTCTAGGGAAAGGTATCCAAATGCTTCTTCCCACTTGAATAATACAGATTTTGCATCTGGTTTGGTGAATGTTTAACGCTTCTCTCTTGCCTGGTATAGTCTGGATTGTGTGTTTGGGGTTTGGGGTTTTTTTGGTGTGGTTTTTTTTTCTCTAGATATCCAGCTGGAAATGTACCATTATCTTTCATTTAATGGGGAGGGAGCTGGGTGTTTCAGTCTGAATTTTTTCAAGCTTTGAGACAGCTTCACGCAGAAGTAGATGTGAGGGTTGTGAGGTATATTGCTGTAGAAATCTGGGAGTGGGAAACTATCTCTATCACAACTTTCCACATACTCCAGTAAATTCTTCAAAGAATATTCCAAGACGGATGGTGTCCAGTGCAGACAGGATTTCTATTTAGTGGGTATGCAGTCCATATCCAGAGCAGATGGTGGTCTATGAAAGCAACTTTTCTTGCATTTTTTTGCCCTTAAGCCTTCAAAAAAAAGTAGTTCAGAGTGTTTCCAGGGTCACAATGAAACTGGAAGTGATTCTAGTGAATTCACATGTAATTTGTCCAGGAGATCAGATCATATTCATTGCCTTGAGCAACCATTTCTTAATGAGTGGATAGACTATAATGTTTCTCAGAGAGCAAGATCTCTCTCTCCCTATCTTAGAGGAGTGGTAATAGCCCAGTTGGTAGTCTGGGCTATGAACTATGTGACAACCAAGGAAAATACTGGCCATTTCTGTAGGAAGGAGATGTGTTAACCTGAAGTTTCTAATGCCTTCCTTCACATGCCTGCACTGATGTCCAAGAAAGAAGGTTTTATCACTTAGCCGTATTTCTGCTCTATGATTAAAGTGTTCCCCATCTTTGATTTGGGAATCTGGTGTCTCTTCGCTGGTCCCAGCGAACCAGGAAACCATTTCAGTCATTCTTGTCCCTAGATAACTCACACTGCTTGGGTGGCTGCCAATCTCAGAGCATTTTAGCTCCACACAAAGCCTGTGTGGAGTGTGTGTGTGTTGCAGAGCTGCTTGTACCTGGGAAGCTTTAGAAAGGGGTGGTTAGAGCTGGTAAACATGGAGTTTTAACTTTCTTCCCAGCATGACAAAAGATGGATGATCGCTGGGCTACAGCAAGGGCAGCAGGGAAGTGCATGTGAGGACCAAACTCACATGCACACAATCACCTGTTAGAGCATGAAAGGCTGTAAGCTGTATAGCTGGAGTCCAGGGACTACAACAGACTGATGACAAGCAGGAAATCCAGGCTGCTTTGAGCCCCTGGCAGCAATAGGATCCCTTTTCTTTTCAGTCCCTGTTGTGCATCCTGAAGGACTGAGTCCATCTGTCTGTTTTCACTCACTCCTTCACCTGTACAAACAAATTCTTTCGGAAAAACAATATAGGTGGTAAAATGTGGCAAACAAAACATGTTTGTATTTTGCCAAAACACTGGATGTACTCTAATGTAATTTTTTTGGACAATTTGGTCCTATAAACTAAAGCTTGGCTGAAGAGCTGTATGCAGCATGTTGGTAAACAGCAGTCTCTGCTAAGGCACTGGTTGCTGTCGGGTCTGAATATCATGGGAAGACAGAAATGATTAAGAATGGCAGTCTTTGTATCTCTATTTCTTTATGACTGAGGAGGAAAATTGAAAAGGGTTGGGAAGCAGTTGAGCCATCTTGTTTGGTTGTAGAAGTTATTTTATATTCAGCATGGTTTGGATTAGATGTGTGTCCTGGTAGAGGGGAGCAGTTTTATTTATTCTAATGAATATATCACTCCAAGGCTGTCCTGGCCTGCTCCACCCTTGCTGCCATGCTGAATGGCTGGCCAGCCCCTGGCTGCTCCAAGGTGCTGTCACCATTGCCTTGCCATTTCATTCTTCAGATGAGTTGCTTGACGTTCTTTCCCATGCTCAGATGGTGGCAAAGTCATTTCATTGCTCCTTTGGAGACCCCTCTTGCAACTCTGCTTTCTGACAGTGCCTCCAGAAAGCCAGCCCCTAGGAAAGCAGATGCCAAGGTGAGGCCATGCAGAGCAGTGGTCCCTTCCTTGCTCCCTGTATCCAGCTGTTGTGTCTTGGTTTTGGATTACAGAGCGGTTTGTCTGTGTTCCTGTTTTAGCTGGTGCTGGGTAACACAGGCCTAGAATACTTAGGTTGATGAAGAAAAGAGCCCTAGTTTTTCCAGAGGCTTTCGGGTAAGGGTGAAGTGAAGCTACCAGCTAAGGGGCACAGAGTGTAGGTCATTGTCCTGGAGAGGAAGTCCCCTTGTGTGCCCTGGCTGCCACTTTTGCTACTACAGGTGCGGCTCTGGGTACCCAGGTAGCAATTTTCAGCACCAGGTGAGAACTAACCTTGTCTTACGGAGTCGGCAGTGGCTACTGGAAAGGGTGTGACAGGCCAATGGGGATGTAACCTAGGAAGAAGTATAAGGGGTGGGTGAAGAGCAAAGCTTATAGAAGGGGGAATACTTCCTGCAAAATGAATGGAAGGATAATTATATCCCTAGCAATTGTTTGGAGGAGGAAGGAAAAGACTTTGTGAATTAGTGCAGGGGATTGTGAAGCTTGGGAAAGGAAATGGGGGAGGAAGGGCAGGATGATCTTTGTGTTTTTCATTAAGAATAGAGCAGCTGCTGTGCTGGCAATTGTCAAATTAATGTTTATAAGAGGTATTAATGTATATAAGGCAGGTTTTATCCGGTGGCATGGCAGAGATGAGGGCTTGGATGCAAACAAGCAGTGTGATGAAGGAAGAGCTTGTGCTAAGGTGCCCTTGTCTTTACTGGGGATGTGCTGGGATGGAGCAGCAGCTTCTGTGCCCCTTTCCTCGGTGCACCTGGACCTTCTGCCATACTTGCCCATACCCACAACGCAGATTTCCTAAGACTGTTTAACACAGCAGTTCTTGTTTGAAAGCATTCATTTCCACATTTCAACCTGCTGTTTTGCAGGGCCTGTTTGAAGGAGGAGGTTGCTGTAGACTGTCAGGCATCCAGGTCACACTGACCCACTTCCTGCTTTCCCAGTGTTGTCCCCAAGAATCATATGATCCCACTTATGTACACATGGGTGCACACACACTTACATTTGTGTCTGTTGTGTGAGGAGCACTGTGGTGCTGCACTGTGGTTTAAAACTTGGCCAGTGTCTAATAGGAGCAGATATGATAGATGTAACCTTCTCTGTTTTGTTTAATCATTCCTTCCTCAGATGAAAGCGATCTCATGTTTTCAGAAAGTGACTATGAATTATGACAAAGAAATGGCCACCTTCCAAGTTATTTCCACAAGGCATCAAAAATATTTCTGGATTTGAATACATTTTACTCTTCTTTGTCACCTAGGGGAGTCTAAAAAAAACCCTCAAAATGCCAATAGCTTCTAACTAGATATTGTAATGTTATTTGAGATTAACCCCTCACTCTCAAGCATACATAGAAACCCCGATAGGATTAGGGTTGGGTCTTGTTGAACTCTGCATGCCTCAAAGTTAGGTTTTTTTTCCCCTTTCTTCCTGGCACAGCAAAGTCTATGCTTGCTAGCAAAATACTGGTGGACTGAATATTTTTGCAATTTGATGAAGATAATGGACTGAGACAGTGTTTTGCTGGTTGCATTCTTGAAATGGGTGACTGCTGCTTGGTTCTGGAATGTAATGGAAAGAGCAATCCCTGCATCAAAGAAGTCTTTAAAAGATTGTTGAGTTGACCGAGGGAGTGGATGTACAACTTGCAGGGAAGGATGCCAGCTTCATGGTTGGCAGTACCTTGATAATGAACTTTCTTTTAAGGCTACCCACACTTACTTAGTCATTACAAAACAGCTCATTTCTTCAGACCGTCTTAATGGAAGTGGCTCCCGAGGAGAAATTCGAGTCCGGGGAAGCCCATGGCAATGGATACTAACTCAGGGAGAGGTCTCAGTACCTGATGGTCTTTGCAGAGGGGAAAAGGAGCCTAAATAAGTGATCAGGCCAAAAGCAGTGATGGAAGGGAAGGTACAGAGAGACATAAGGGGAGGTAAGTGGGGAGAAGGAGAGTTTGTGTAGGACACTGGACTAAATAGGTATTAAAATCTCTGAGCATCCCTCTGCCCTCTCAGCATAGTCACATGGATCCAATAAATTTGCAAGGAGTTTTTACTGATTAATATAGTTCTGCAGATTGGCGAGTGTCAGCTCGCAGCCTGTGTTCACGGCAGTGCTTTACCAAGTAGGGCAGCACTTTCCTAGTGTAGTCCGTTCTGCTGCTGGCCCTGGCAGTGATTTAGCCCATGTCAGGCAGCAGGTCACACGAGCGCAGCCATATGGCAATTGCTGCTGTGACTGCAGCTTGTATGGACATAGCTTAGCCAACTTTAATCTAGGCTGGGTACTGCTAGCAGCATACCCACAGCGCCGTGGAGCTCCATGCAGGCTGCAGTCCATCTCAAAAAGCAAAGCATTTATCTCAGCCATTTATGCTGAACTCTGCGCTAGCATAATGCGAGCCAGCTGATTTAAAGTAGCTCAGATAAGTCATCGAAATTCCTGTAAACATGCCCTTATCTTGCTTGTATCTCAGTCCTTTTGTCTCTAAGATAGCACCCTCATCCCTCACACAAGTATTTAGCGCTGAGCGGAGGTTTGAAATGCAGGTGATGGAAGATGCTTGAGAATTAACATACTGGACGCTGAAGTGCAATCAGTAATATTTGGAGACCTCTCCGTTGGGGCTCAGCTCCCCCTAATGCATGCTGCGCGGCTGAACTTCTGCAGCAAGGAAGCATCTCCACTTCAGAGTTTCTGGAGTTTGGTGGGGGGCTTCAGCTTCCACCCAGAGCTGGTGGACTGGGCGCTCAGCTTTGCACCTCGACAGGGATTTTAGCTTTTGACTCTCGTCCGCTATTAGGACTGCTGTGAAAATTGCTTCCTGGAGCCTAGAAACCTAAATGTTCCTCCCTTTGCTTGAAACGCGGCGGAGTTTCTTTGCCAAATATTTAATCGCCCAAGTAGGTATCAGTGGCTGCTGCAGGGAGGTACTGGATTGTGCGGGGAAAGCTGTCAGCT
>NW_009646928.1:7569775-7611766 GCF_000708025.1 Charadrius vociferus | reverse complement strand
GGGCACAACGCGCACCCCCGCGCCGGTCACCCGGGGATGAAATCTCCCGGCTCTCCCGGGGACTGACTTCTTTCCTCTCTTTGTGTTTATCGAAACTCCTCCCCGTGGCGTCAGGTTTTCCTGAAGGAAGCTCTTGAGCAGAAGCTGGAGAAGGATCGGGAAGAGGAGTTGAGGAAAGCAGCTATAGTCATCCGAGCCCACGTCTTGGGCTACATGGCAAGGTCAGTGCTGGGGGCTGCCCCACCATCCCTGTGCTTGTGTGCCTGGGTTGCCCCGACCCCCTGCTTTGCTCTCTCGTCCCCTCGCATCCCTCCCTTCTTCCCCTCCTGTATTCCAAGGGAGAGCTGCCTTATCTGCCCTCCCTGCCGGCATCAGTTCTGCTGAAACAGTTCTGCGCCGTTGCCACCTCTTCTTCAATTCCCTCCCTCAACGCTGCTCAGCGGGCTTCTGCAGGGACCTCTGCCCCCATTGCTTGCCTCCGATGACACCTTTTCCTTGCCTTCAGGGCTCTCCTGGCTGGGCCCCACCTATGCTTTGGGTCCTCTCCTTTTCCTTACGCCTGTCAACTCCGCTTTCTGCTCCCCCTGCAAATCACTTCTTCCTCACTTGCAGCTCTGCCTTTGCTCACCCTCTTTCCTCGCCCTGCCTGTTTGCCTCGTGATCTCCCTCTCCTTTTAATTAACTCTTCAGAATTGGGTTTTGGCCAGCTTTGCACCAGTAATCTCCTCTTGCCGCTCCCTTTTGCACCTGACCAGAGGAGGGTTGGGAGAACCAACTGCAGACAAACCGCCCCTCCTCTGCCCCTCGCAGCCATCCTAACAGCTGACTCCTTAATGGCTGTGGCATGCACACTTAATCCCAGTAAGATGCTCTTTCCTGGCTGGTCTCTGCTCCAGACACCTGTCAGTCAGGCGTGTGAGGAGGTGAAATCCCTGGCCAGCAGAGCTGTTTCAGCAGGCGCTCTTAATAGAGCTCCAGTTACACCAGGTAGCTCATTTTGCATTGGGAAATGTGTGCAAGGGTTGTACCCTGCCTTGCCAGTGTGGAATATCAGCAAAATACACATTTGGTCTCAGGGGCTTTTACTCATTTATTTATTTCCCTCTAGGAAGACAAATGAGCTAGCTCTATTGTTTGTACATGAGATTGCAAGTTCTTTGTGTCAGGGCCTCCGCTCCATTTTACTTTGTGTCTAGCGGTTGGAGAGAGGGGTAGGGATTAGCACAGGAAAATTGATTTTTCTGGGAAACATCACTGCCGGCAAACTGGATTACTGCTTTTCTGAGTTGCTGCGAAGGTAGCTGCTGCCCTGCAGGGCTGTGGTGGAAGCAACGTTGCAGTAGTGTTCTTCTTTGCAAGGAACCTCGTGGTCCTCCAGTCTCCACAGATCTGAATTCCTTGTCCCACATGTTGCTCTTCTGAGTCTCACGAACAAGCTGTGCTTCTGCAGGCAGAATGGAAATCCTTACAAGCTGCTGGAGATAACTGGACTTTGCAGGGGATGAGAGCAGGGAGAGAGGCTGGAAAACTTTTCTGTGAAGAGTTTCCAGTTGCACTGCACCTGTATTGGAGAAGGTCCAGCAAGAAGGGAGTTCATCTGGGCAAGTAGTGAATGGTCTGTGAAGAGTTGGGCAGAGGTCAGGAGTACCCATGTGCGCTGCTTTAAGCTTTGATACCATTTCTGTCAGTTTTGCAAGAATGAATGTATTTAAATTCATTTGGTCTCATGCAAAGTAGGTTGGCAAAGAAGGGTACGTATATCACAGGAAGGATTTTACTGGTTTCTCCCCCTTTGTGAACTTGTTCTGTGAGCTTGGAGAACCAGTCCTAAGGGCGAGAACGTTTCTTTTGCTCTTGTTCCCTGCAGCCCGCTATCTCTGACTGATCACTAAAATGCGAGACAAGAAAATCAAGCCCATTCAAATAACCCCGTTTTTCGTAGCTAATCTGTGGAACTCTGAGCTACAGGTAACAGCTTCACCAGCTAAAATACACATAACTGTTCCCAGGCTTGCAGGATCCATGTAAAAATTTGGCTGTGGCCCTGCATTCTATAGGACCTTATTGCCCAAGGGAAGAGACGGTAGGAAATTACTCCTGATCCCTGTGTTCTCTAGTCCTTGGAGGCGTAACTGCGAATTACAGCTCATCAATGTAATTAACTGAATTCCAAAATGCACCATTGGAGCTTTGTAGCCACCCCACCTTCTCTTGGGATACACGGTCAGGATGTCTCCCAGCTCCTCGTCGTGGGGTGCAGGTTGGCTTTTTTTTGGCCAGTGCAAGAGGGTGAGTGGAAGACTGAAGCAGGGGAATGAAATTCGCCGCCCGCGTGCAGCAGTTCGGCTGAAGGGTGTCCGCAAGCTTGGCTGCGGTCATGAGGAATGAGGGGGCACTTCAGCCTGGCAGATTAGCAGGCAGAGCCTGCCCCGTAGCTGGGCAGGGCTTGGCACATGTTGCACTTGAGAGAGTTTCTGGCAGATGAATTTTGTAAAAGTCAGAGTGCCCTTTTTGATGCACTTGTATCTGCCTTGGCAGAAGGTGCGTGTGCAGCTGTTCACACCCCGTGTGCAGGGCGCAGGGAGGACAGCGGGAGCAGGGGTGAGGCGACTGCAGCCCAGGAGCAATTCATGTAAAACCTCCCACTTCTTATCACCTCTTCCCTTTCCTCTTCTTTTCTCTGTGCTTCCTGCCTTTGACTTAATACTTATGGAAAAGAGCGTGACCTCTGCACGTTACTGCTATGAGCATCCCTCTCCTCATTTTCTCGACTAGTATCTGACGTGCAGGGAGGTGGCAAGCTGTCAGCATGGGTCCCTGTTGCTATTTGAAGGGGGGTTGATTGCCAGGAAGGGGATTTTGAGGTGTGTCTTTTCCTCAGGGGTTGCAGAAGGTCTGTGGGAAGGATATGTGAGAATACTGTGCTATTTCCAGCGTGCTTTCTAGGACTGTAAGACCTCACAGGATTACTGTAGTCTGCTGGCCCAGGATCCTGGGTAACAGCCCCATAGAATTTCCCTCTGCAAATTCTGGTTTGGAGTAAAGAAGGTTTTGATCTGAATAGTGCCAATGATTTTTTTTTTTTTTTTTTTATCAAGGTGTTTAAATATATTAAATTACTTTTAAAAATGTCCACTTATTTCCAGCCTGAATAGACTTCAGCTTCAGGTCAATTAAATCTTGTTATGCCCCGTGTTGGAGAAATAGAAATGCCACCCAAAACTGTGGGTACTTTGACTGGGATCAAGTGTTTCCTTAGCTTTCTCTTTCTTAAGGTCATGGAGAAGACACTCTCTTTCTATAAGCCAGGATTTCTGCTTCCAATCCTGCTTCCTTAGAAATCACTTGAGCGTCCACCATTGTTCTTGAAATGGAGGTGCTACCACTGAACAGGGGATAAAAGTAGCCATGCAGTCACCTTCTACACAGTATTTCCACTTGCAAGTATAAGATTCTATTGAGAGTTTGCCTTCACCTGATGATCCCTGTGGCCCCTAAATCCTTTTTTGACTTACTGTTTCCTAACATAGTCCCGTGTCAGGTGTGTTTGGCCTTTGGTTCTTCAATAGAAGACCTTATGTTTGGCTCTTTTGAATTGTTTAATGTTTGCTTGAATCTAGCTTACAAATTGAACCAGATTACTGTGTAATAGTAACCCTTTTGTTATTTGCCCAGTTTGTCTATCATGTGCAAACTTCTACCAGTCACTTTTTTTTTCAGGTCCTTGATAAAAAATATTCTATAGTGCAGAGGCAAGAACTGACTTTTCTAGAACTTTACTATACTACAGATATATTGAAATCATGATTCTTTTCTTTTGGGGCTCTAGCATGTTTTTTGGTTTTAAAGTGCTGCAAAGTTGATTTTGACATCATTATTGTTTAAGCAAAATGTTGTGCAATGTAAGTATATGTTTATGGGAGCCTGTTACAATGTTACATTCAGCAATCAATATTGTAGTATCACTGTGTTTTCCCCCAAACAATGCCAGATTAACATGACCAGATTTATTTTTGCCCCGTTTTTGTTTTTCCTGGAGTAATTTGCTTTTGGCCACTTAAAAGGCAGGGCAATATAGGACTTAGTTCTCATTTAGTAAGGCCATTTGTATGTTTTTATTATAATAGAATCATAGAATGGTTTAGGTTGGAAGGGACCTTAAAGATCATCTAGTTCCAACCCCCCTGCCATGGGCAGGGACACCTCCCACTAGCTCAAGTTGCTCAAAGCCCCATCCAGCCTGGTCTTAAACACCTCTAGGGATGGAGCTTCCACAACTTCTCTGGGAAACCTGTTCCAGTGCCTCACCACCCTCCAAGTGAAAAATTTCTTCCTGGTATCTAATATAAATCTACCTTCTTCCAGTTTGAAGCCATTCCCCCTCGTCCTATCAAATAAATCCTCACTGAATGATGAAGCCAACTGCACAGTGAATGTGTGTGATGTGCAATGCAGGGAGGGTTTGGGCCAGTGGACCTTCTCTTTCCATGTGCCAAATGTCTGTCCTTCGTCCTCTGAGGGTCTTCACAAAAGCAGGTGCCCATGGAGACAAACCAGTGGTAGATATAGGAGTGAGAACAGTGAGGAGAATATGATTTATGGGTAGTGGCAGTAGAGCAACAGAAATTGTGTTATTTCTGAGCAACATTTTTCCAAAGCCATTCTTCTGTGGATGTGGTAAGATTGCTCAATGTACCAGGGCACGGGAAACACAAGGCATGAATTGCTTCACGGCGCATTAAGTGTCTGGTTCTGTTTTTAGGAAGAAGTACCAAAAGGTGCTAGCCAGTGTTGTTATAATCCAAAAGAACTACCGGGCATACTTCTGGAAGAAGAGTCTGCTGCAACTGAAGGCCTCTGCAGTCACCCTGCAGAAGCACTGGCGTGGCCGCCTGGCTCGCAGCCTCTACCAGCACCTGCTGCAGCAGGAACTCAGGCGGAAGCAGGAGGTGGAGGAGAGGAGGAGGCGAGAAGAGGAAGAACAGATCAGAAGAGAGGAAGAGGAAAGACAATGGCAAGAAGAGGAGGAGCGTAGGAGGAAACGGGAAGAGGAAGAGGTGAAGGAAAGGTACAAGATGGTATCTTGCGTCCGTAGTTCCCTAGCGCTGAAGCTGCTGAGGTGTAAAAGCAGGTCTGGGGCACTGACACGATGGTGACACTGGAACAGTGTCCCAGTGCCAGGGGGCAGAGTTGGGGTGGGCTGTGGGCTACTCAGAATAGAAAAGCAGAGTGGAAAAGGAGTGTCCTGCTTCCTTTAGGAAAGCTAATTCTGGTGTATTTTTACCTCTGTTTTTTATTGTTTTTCTGCTTTGGAATATACATGAAAGGAGGCGGTTTCACTGATTGGGCAGAGATGCACAAGTTTCTCCTTCTCTTTGCAATGGGGAAGGAAGTTCTATGCAGTCTTCCAAAATCTGGAGGGCTTAGCAGTGCAAGAAGGCACCAGAGATCATGGGTCTTGGTGTGACCAGTAAGCTGGGTCAGAGAGCAAGGTGGGCAGCACACCTGTGCTCCTACTGCAGTTCTTAAGCTCATGAGAATACACGTGCTCTCCCTGTTCCTGCTGCTGCTTATCTCTCATCAGGGATATCGATGTGTCAAGAGATCAGGAGGGGAAAGGAGAAGCTAATGTGACAAAAAGAGGCAATCTGTGACCAGTGACAGTACACCTATTGAGAATCCTGCACCTCGTGCACCATTTACTGTTCACTCCATGGTTATCTACATCCTATCCAAACTGGGTGTCTCTATAATCTTTTGTTTTAAGAAGCATAAAACTTAACCTACGAGATTATTATATGTTTGAACAAATAATCTTGTGACATTTTAAGGTTTTCATAAATAGCTGGTTACATTTCTTATAGCCTTTTGTTACATGCTTGTCCCGAAGTTGGATCTTGGCAGACTAACATGTGTGACAAGATCAGAAAATTCCAAGGTTAGAAGCATGTCACAAGGAAAAGAGACTGTCGGGTGATGTATCCTGCTGGGACAAGACGTGGTCAGTGATACCAATGATGAACAGTTTGGTCTAGGAATTTGTTGAACAACACTGAAGGCTCTGTTTTATCAATGTGTCAATTTTCAACTACAGCCTCATCAGCAACGCGAAGCTGTATGAGTTCAGAGTGTCAGTAACTAGTTTGCAGAAATCAAATGCCACAGACGCTCTCTCAGATCTGCAGTCCTCATTGTACTAAGTAGAGTTTGTCCGTACCTAGTTTTAGATAAAAGTACCTATTTAGCTTATTCATTCTAGAGTGTTTCTGCCCCCGCCTTCTAGTTCCCAGCCCATGAAAGATATGTTGAACCCAGTATCATTGTAAAGAACTGTCAGTGTTTCTAGGGATGAGGTGAACTGCTCATTTAGCTTTCATTTTCTACTTGGTATCAAATGGCTTCATTCAGAGTGAGTAGCCAAAAAGGTACTTGCAGACCAACTTGGCCTAACCCTGAACTTCCATTTGACCTCAAAAATGAGGTGGAAATCCACAGAAGTTACAAATCAGCTAATTTACTGAGAACAAGCAAAAAAACCCCAACACATGTGCAGAGACAAAATTGGAAAGACCAAGATGCAAACTAAGCTATAACAAACTAAAAGTTGGCATGTGGTTATTGTGCATCCACTGTTGGTAAAAGGGAGACATGGAGCAATTTTGTCTGCTGTTCAGCCTCGTCCTCTTCCTCTCCTCCGGCCTGGCTGTTAATGCTTTTTTTTTTTTTTTTTTTTTTTTTTTTTTTTGTCTTCCCCAAAAGGCTTACCTGTTGGGCACTAAATACAATTAGCACAGATGTGCAAGAATTCAGAACCTAGCAGGGAAATAAACAGTTAAAGAATGTTCAGATAAATCAGATTACAAAGAAATCATCCAGACTTGGCGAAACTAGTGTTTGGGTACTTCAGGAACCAGCTGAAGCAGTTTGAATCAGCAGCTATTCCCTTTCTCCTCTTTTGTGGATAGCAATGGAGTTTCCATAAAACTGGAAAATTCCAAACATAGTGACCCCCTTTTAAAATGGAAAAGGAAGAACAAGGGAATTGAGGGCCAGTCAGCCTAACCTCAATTTCAGGAAGCTACCGAGACAAGTAATAGCGTTGTAAATGCTTGATAAAGGAGTTAAGAGCCAATGTGGATTTCTGAAGAACAAACAGCATTAAAGTTATCTGTTTTCTTTTGTGATAGCTTATGACATGCCTTGTGGACAGGGAAAAGTCACAGAGGGTAGGTAGCTTGCCTTTGGGTAGGTAAGGGCTTAGGACAGTACTCTAAGACACTGTAATGAATGTGGTTTGGAAAAAAGTAGATGAAGCAAGACTAGGATTTATGGGTTTACTGCATTGTATTATTGCATTTTAATTAGTAAACAATAGTAGTTTTCTGTTAAATAGGAGACAACTCTTGGATGGGATTCTTCCATGGTCTGTGCTGGATATGGTGCTAGTGCAATGTTTTCATAATAAGTTGGATGAAGAAATACGAGTATCCTTATTAAATTTGCAGATGAAACCATCTGGTGAGGGGCTGTAAGTGTATAGCTGGACAGGATTACAATTCAAATAATTTTGGCAAATTAAAGAAATGGTCTGAAAAGCATAGGATAGCATTCAATACAGACACACAGATCTACAGTTAGCAATAATCAAATGCACAGAGAGAGACGGAGGAATGCCTACTTCAACAGCAGGAAGAAGGTCTGGAGGGTAAGTTTAGTATTAGTCATCAGTGTCATGCTGTGTGAGAGGAGAAAGCAAATGCTGTCTATAAACAGGATTGTTTCTGTAAGACGTGGGGGCGATTCTTCTGTTCCGCTTGGCACTGGTAAGGCTTCAGTTGGAGTACCGTCCCTAGTTTTGGATATCACATTTCAGGAAGAGTGTGGATCAGTTGGAGATGGGTGGAAAGCAGCAAGAAATATCAGAAGTCTAAAAAAAATGTGAGGAACAGTTGCAGGAATTAGTGTGTAGATTGTAGGTGGTATTTCTGATTTGTTTTAAAACGGCTCTGCTTCTTGAACCCTTATATCATTTAAGGCAGTTGTTTAACTCATGACTACTGTTAGACATCTTTCAGTAGAGTTGGAACCATCTGGATCTCACTTATGTCAGCTTTCATTTATAAACATTTCCTGGATTTTTTTGAGAGTGCGCGAGCGCGCAAGAGTGAGAGCTTTAAGGACTTTGTGACTTGCAGCTGCAAGTTAGAATTTGGCTGGGAAAAGCTACAGGGCCTGGGAAATAAATAGTGTTGCCCTCCTGTTCTGCTTGGGGTTGAATTATAGATTTGAGAGTTACCACTGCCAGTCTGAATTTAGCTGTACCGTGGTTGCTACAGGCAGACTCTTCCATCCAGCCACATCCTATCCTTGCTCCCTATGCACGACCCTGGCATTTGTCTGTCTACTAGTTCAGTTGCTTGTCACATGCTTGGTATGAGAAACTGGCTGTAGTGACAGCTTTCCCTTATAGTAAAACCTTTTTGATCTGGGTCGAGATGCAGCACCGTGTGATAGTTTTTTTCCTATACTTGTGTTTACCTTGACTCTTACAGCCTTTACTAGTAGACTGTGTTTTGCGTGCCACTGAGAAGTTACGCAAGCTGGAACACTCAGGTCTTCAGAATAGAAAGTCCTCAGCCTAGTCATTTAACAAAGTACAAAAATTTGATAACTTTTTGGATATTTTAATATAGTAAAAGCAAAATAAAACACAAATTCAATGTTGGTATTGCAATAATTCTGTTCTGTTAAAAAAAAAAAACAAAACAAAAAAAACCCAAAAAAAACAACAAAAAAACCCCAACAAACCAAACACAGTTTCCTGATATCTGTCAATTACGCATGTACAACCTCATTTAATAGCCACAGATGTATAGTACTTCAGAAGATTCTATTTACACTTATTGTGAGTCTAACTGATGTGTCTTTCTGTCACTGTTTCCAATGTCAAAGTGTGTTCCAACTAATTCAATTTCCTGATTGATCTGAAAGTTAAGTGCATGGGGAAAATCTGTTGGATCCACAAAGGTCATGCCGACCACAGAGAATTGGATTTTTACTAAATTACAAAAGCTTTTAAATCAATCTTACAACAGGTACCTTATTTTAACCTTATCCGTGGAGGGATGAAGTGTCCATATAATGCTAAAAGCCTTGTGTAGGAGAATTAGGTCTATCTCTGACTATTATTTGTTGTTTTTTAACAGAGAAAAGGAACAACTGAATGTGCTGCTCCAGGTGGCTCAGGTAAGTTGAACAGTTACTCTTTTCATATGTCTTCTCTGAGTATCTGTGAAGGGTCCTTCATTGCCCACGCTTTGCCTGGAGCTACTGTTGTTATTGTGGCAACACTATTTTAAAAATGGGCTTTGTTCACTCAAAACCTGCAGGTGTTTGGCTTTGGCAGAGGTGCATAGTTAACAAGGTGTTTGTTTGTTTTTTTTCCCAAGCTGATCTACCAGCTTGCATAGTTCCTATTTGAAAATTTCTGTATTGGGTGTGCAGCATCCTTTTTTATCTTTACTGCTTGAGCTTATTACATGACCTTGTGATGTGCTACACTGTGACACAGTCTGTTTTGCTGGATTGTTGCCTGTCACAGCCAAAATAAGAGTGCAGACTGCTGCTACCATGGCTAAAATAAACCCCTTGTAACTGATCTGATTGGGTTTTTCATACATGATATATCAAAGAGCAGACCACCTACCCTGAGCTGTGTGAAAACAGCTGTATATCTTCTTATTTCTTGCACCGAACCACTTGTTCCCCAGGCCAGCTCTGTTGAGGAGAGAGGTCAGACTGGAGTATAAAAATGCATTTGTCCACAATTAAGAGTCAAGTAGAGAACAAGCAACGGGGTAGTTGTAAAGAAAACAAGGACTGTGGCTTAAATGGGCCAATTCGTTGGCTGCGTTGTCATACTCCTATCAGGAAGTACATGAAATCCTTTTGGAATTCATTTTCGCTTTTTCTTGTGTGTCTGTGTTTTTAATATCCTCCATGGAGGGGAAGGTGGCTTTACCTTATAGCTAAATGTCAGTGAAAGTTACCAGTATCTTCCATCTTCTAATTATGGTGTGCTTGCTAGAAACTTCCTCTTACTTCAATGTGGAGAATAGAGGGAGACAGAGTCTTCAGCAGCCAGCCAGCCATCATCCATCCAGTGATGCTAAAGAACGCCAAGAAATTTTGAGTGGGATTTTGGTGGGGTTGGGTACAGTGATGCTAAAGAACGCCAAGAAATTCTGAGTGGAATTTTGGTGGGGTAGGGTTGGGTTGGAGTGAATACAGTCCTGCTTCATTGCAGATATTCCTTCCAGACCTAGATTCTGATGGTCAGACCCTCAACTTGGGAAGCAACAAGGTCCCCAAATCTTTTAGTGAATTTCCGGGAAATCTTCAGCAGGCTATGTATGTATGTATTCATATAGAGTTGCTTTCTCCTATATATGTGTGTGTGTGAGATAGTTCAAAAAGAGAGGACAGACTTTGAGAATACTTTTATACAAACTGTAGTGTACAAAGGGCTGTAACATGAACAGCATATAGAGAGGCTTTTCTAAAAATTTACTGATCGCAGTGAGCTACTTTGTATGATTCAGAAAGGAGGTAGGCTGCTGGAAAAGAGGAAGTACCTGAAGACCCAGTAGTTCTACTTTGGCATTTACATGATGGATGATGGCATATGCTGATCAGAAAAGGAGAGGATGCTTAGAGTAATCTTTTAGCACATGGGAGGTACAAGGCAAGCACAGGAGACAGGAAGAATGAAAGGTCCAGGCAAGGAACACATGGGTTGGAGAAACTGCTTTAACACGCTTATAAATTCTTTAAGGTGGAAGCAGTAAAGACTGAGGAGGTAGATATTCCCTTGCAAGAAGAAGAGAGACGTCAGATGGAGGAGATCTTAAGACTGGAGAAGGAGATTGAGAAGTTGCAGCAGCAGAAAGAGGATCACATGTCTATCATCTGTGAAAACACCAGGAATGAAATCAATCGGCAGCGAGAAGAAGAGATCCAGAGGTTGGAAAAGGAGGCATCTAGGGTTGCCCAGGAGTTCTTGGAGCTGCTGGATTTTGGCAGTCTGGATGAAAGTGTGCAGAACTTAGAGCATTCGCTTTCTAGTGAGGGGACACTCAACATTGACTGCAGCCTGGTGGCACCACTGGCTGAAGAAGAAGTAGATGAGGGTTTTCATGCCGATGACGAAGGACGGCCAACTTCCAGTTTGGTGGTCTTGAATCAGCATGGCACAAGAAACAGTGATAACTACTCAGAGAAAGGTGTGGACCCAAGCCTTTCAATTGTCCAAAGAGTAGCGGGAGAGGTTGTCCCTGCTCCAGGGCAACCTGTGGAAAGAACCACTAGCGCCAAAGAGCAGAGAGCCCTATCTGACCCAGCAGAAAGCATTCACAACACCGTCTCAGATACACAGAGGAGTAACAGTGGAGAGGTGGGAGAGCCGATTTACACTTCCCCCCCAGATGTGGAGTCTGACTACGACCATGAGGAGTTTGATGGCTGTGGAGATGCAGGTAGCGCCTCAGCTGAGCCCCTGAATGGTGAGGAAGGTTTGAGACACTCCCACGGTACCAGCCTGGACTCCAACCGTGGCAGCCTGGACTCGGTAAGAATCCTTCCCTTCACCTTTCCAGACATTAGTGTGACTTCGTTGATATTTATAACATCCTTGCCTTCTTACTGTATGCCTGCTTGCTCTGGGTATTGCTGTTAATATATAACTCCTCTTATATCAATAATCAGCTTTAAAAAAGGGAAGAGCCATAGATAGGGTGAATGCCAGGGGGCTTGTGACTCTCCAGTGTCACTGGTACACAAGCTAGCACATACGTACCTAGGCTATTCTGGATTGTTTCCATCACCATATGTAACACCCTTTAGGAAGACTGAAGCAGGCAACTAGTGTCCTGTAGGTGTGTGTTCTACCTTAGAGAGATTTCGCAGAAGTAGCCCGAGCTGCTAATGGACAGTCACAAGAGGGAATTGGAAAGGCTGGGGGTTTATTTGTTACCATCACTAAAACTTCTCTTGTTCTAGTCCTGTCACTGTTCAGAGTCAAGGGTTTATTTTCAGCCACTGTGTACAAGTTAAACTGTCCTAAGGCTTGAAGAAATTACTGTGCTGATCCAGGCTGGGGCCCATTGCACACAACCAAGACCACTGAATCTTTTTATTCCTACCGCAGGGACAATGACAGGGTAGTAAAGCTGGGCTATTAGCCTTGTGCATGAAGCATCTCGGCTTCAATCCCACGCTATGCTCTGGACTTCCTGAGTGCCCTCAGGCTAGTTGCTTAATAACGCAACGATAAATCCCCTTACAGAACAGGATGTCAGATAAGCCCACACAAGATTGTGAGGAGTTCAGGTGTGAAGCCAATGACAGCCATATAAATACTTAAGATAAATGGTGTCCCTGAGAATAGAGACTTGAGCTACAAAATATCTTTTAGAAAACTATTGCTTGTTTGGTTTGGTTTTGTTTTTCTAAGGAATTCAGTTTATTTCCTTTGCTATTCTTTTCCAATAGGCAGACTGTGACCCTTCTTAAAAAGTTGCATGATTTTTACTGTTTGCGTTTCCCTAACGTCAGCTGCCAGCCATCAGAATTTTTTATGATAACGATTTGCTTGAGTAAAGGTACCTTCTCTGTGGGCTGGTACTCACAGATAACTGTCAGGTAATCTTCAAGTCATGAATCATTCTGTCACAATTTAGGCCAGTTTCTACCATTCTTCTTAAAATGTAAATAGAAGTGGAGGATTTTATTGGGCTGCTCAGTGAGTAAGAGTCATGAAAAATCCAGTTGATACTATGTCATGGCATGAGCCACAGGAAGAGATAACTGCAGCTGGGTCAAGATCCCATCAGTAGCTGCCAATCTAAGAGTACCTGCTTTTTGAAGCTTAATGGCAAGAGAAGGAGAATGAATGAGTGGAATAGGAATGAGACAGAAGAGGAATGCACAGGGGTCACAGAGGACAGAAGGGAAAATGAAAAGAAGCAACATGCATCTGAGGAAGAAAGAGGTCTAAGGACCTGACTTCGTTAGTACTAAATTAATAAAGACGATCAAAGGACGTTGTATTTAAGGTAAAGGAAATGATAGGGTAATTTGGGATTTCATGTGTGAAGTACTTTCTTATGGCTGAGGGCCGTTATCTAGTTGGAGAACAGGGATGAGTAAATACTGTACTATTATTTCAGTAATTTAGGTCTTTGTTTTTAGGGTTCAGTTATCCTGGAATGTGCTTTTTTTCCTAATCAAACCAAAGCAAGATATTTCCTTGCTGGGGTTAGATTAGTGCTCTGTCTTGTCCAGCATCTTGGCATGTCTGCCAAAAAAAAAATCAGAAAAATCCTCCAAAATGAAAAATTCTCCCTTAATCCCATTAAATCAGGTTTTGGACTGTGGCCTCTGCCTTGAAACAGGAAGGTTTGTTACTGCAGGTAACTGGAGTTTTCTAGCCGTGTCCACTGCTGAATGTCACTCTCCTTTCTGGTATGAAAATTCCATGCTCTGGAGATTCTTGCTTTAGGCATTAATGGGTAAGCTGTCCAGCCTCTAGTTTTACTGTATTGCTTTTTTTGTAACGGGAGTAAGCGTAGTTTTGCACCTTCTGATCATGTGACCTCTCTAGCCTTGTTACTTTGCTCCACTCCTGCGACCAGGAGAACCCAAGTAGCGTGTATTTCTTCTTTTCCTTTTAGTTTCTGGACAGTGAAGAAGAAGTGGATGTTTACATTGACACAGATGAAGAGTTTTGTAATGGACGAGTCACTATTTTCAATGGCTCAGGACCACCCTATTTTCACAGCTATCTCTACATGAAGGGTACGCGGCTTTAGCCAAAACCATGGGAGGATGGAATCCAGGAAACCCACTTTCCTCTTCTGTTTCTCCAGAATCGTCGTCTTCATCTGCTCTTAGTTCTCTGTTTACTCTCTCTCTCTTTTTTTTTTTTTTTTTCTTCTTTTATTTAAAACAAGCAAATAGAACAAAGAGCTAGGATGTGGACGTCAGGGAATTAGACTGGATATCTTTGCCACTGGGACAAAATTGTGCCCACTTAGTATGGGCTTAAATGGCTCATTCTGAGCTACAAAACTGAAGACAATATAAAAATATTTGAGTAGTGCATATATTTCTATACTTTGTGTTTGTTTCACTGGTTGGTTCTGTTTTTTCTCTGTCCAAACTTAAGCATGTCTTGTTGCATGTCTGATGAAATCTTGCTCCCTCACTTTGCAGGAGGTCTCATGAACCCGTGGAGGCGGCGCTGGTGTGTTTTGAAGAACGAGGCCTTCATGTGGTTCCGCACCAAGCAAGAGGCACTGAAGTCTGGCTGGCTCTATAAAAAAGGTGGAGGCATGTCAACGCTTTCACGCCGCAACTGGAAACGCCGTTGGTTTGTGCTTAGAGAATCCAAGCTGATGTACTTTGAGAATGATAGTGAGGAAAAGCTGAAGGGGACAATTGATATCAGAAGGGCAAAGTGAGTGAAGAAATAAATCCTTTTGATCTCTAGTATTCACTCTCTAAATCAATAATCAAGTGTTCAGTGCTGTCAGTTCATCGGCCTATGTATCTCCCATAGGGTTGGGAGATTCAAAAATGTGAGGGAAGGAAAAGACACTCAGAGGCTAGAATTACTTAGTAGTTCTTTTTCCAGTCTTGCATTTCATAATCTGGCAGAAGCTCTTTCCAAGCCATGGATTGAGCCAGACCAGGAGGGGCTAATTAAGTGCATAGCCCATGCGTTCTCCCCTACCCTGACTCCATCTGTTTCCTGGCTTCTCCATGCGTTTCACAGAGGTGGTATGAAGCTCACAGTGGGACTTGAATTTGGCAGCGTGTACTACGCCTTTTCCTGAGCCCTGAATGCTCTTTTTGCTGCCATAGCCAATTCCTCAGCTCCTGCTGTAAGAGAGAGAGACTAGTCACTTGT
Source organism: Charadrius vociferus (assembly GCF_000708025.1). NCBI lineage: Eukaryota > Metazoa > Chordata > Aves > Charadriiformes > Charadriidae > Charadrius > Charadrius vociferus. The sequence goes on along the minus strand of NW_009646928.1, from coordinate 7,596,798 downwards.
TGGCATTATGTGGGCCTGTAAAGAGTCAAAAAGAAGGGCACACCCCACTTTGTAAACAGCCTTCTATATCGACCTCCCTGTTACCTCTTCTTCCATCTAGTCTGCTGGTGTCTTGAAGAAAATCCATTTAACGCCTGAAGCTTTGCTTTTGTAATGGTTTAACTGTACAAATCTTTTTAAGGGGTCCCTAAAAGTCTTAATATGTATTAGAGGAATTTTGTATTTCTGTCAGAGTTAGAAGGCGTCTAAATCAGCGATTTTCTGTCCGCATGGTGAATGGTACAACGTGAAAAAAAACTGACCAGATGGAATTTGTGCCTGTGAAAGGTTTTCAGTTTTGGCTCTTGTGATTTGCTGTGTTCCAGGGAGATTGTGGACATTCATGAAAAGGAGAATGCCTTGGACATTGTGACAGAAGACAGAGTTTATCACATTGTCGCAGAGTCACCCGAAGATGCCAGGTATAAGAGGAGTTTTCTTAGGTTTTTTCAGTCAGTGCAGGTCTGACCCAACTGCTCATGGGAGAGTCTGGGAAACATAATCCCTTCATTTTTGCTGGAGAAAAGAGGGGATTCATTCCAGAGTGTAATTTTGTTCTTACTGGGAGGTACCACACCTACTTTGGGTCTCTCTGTTGCAGCTGTGGAGATGCTGGTTCAGTTTTTTGTTGGTCAGTCACAGGACTTCCACCTTCTTATGTGGCTGTGAGCATGCTGAATTCAAGGGTTACTTCAGGAGACACACAAAACCTTAATATAAACTGGAACATCTAATAGCTGATTTATTTATTAAATGGAATCTTGTATCAAACAAAAAGTCTATTCATGTTGTCTGTAAATGATTGCGAGAGCAGCTGGGTCTTATCCAGGAGACAGAGAAAAGGCTGCAGCTTATCAGAGTCTGTAGTGTCATCTGATAAAATCTTCCCAGTGCAAAGCAAACAAATGACTCATGTCCTTCCTTCTTGGCGTTCTGGGCAGGCAGTGGGAATCAGTTGTTTAAGGGCAGGTTGGGCAACCTGTTCTGGCTATGCAAAGCCAAGTTAAGAGGTTACTGTCCCTAGCTGCTCGTGTCTTACCACTTTTCCCACTCTTACCAAGGCTTCTGCTCTCTCAGCCCAGCCAGTGTAACTGTTTCTCTGATCTACTTTAGTCTGATTCTGTGAAGTTATTTAGGGTGTGTTGTTATTTCATTTGGACGTAGAGAGAGGAAGAGGGGAAACTGTTTGGACACAAATAGATTAACAGAAATATACTAAAGAACAGCCACATGAACAAGACACAGGCAAACTCAAGGGGCAGTAGCTGAAGAAACAGTAACTTAACCCAGAACTTCCACAGCTGGAATAAGCATGCCCTAAGATAGCACTGCAGAATTGCTAGGGCAAGTATAAACCGAATGTGGCCTCTGTCAATGCCCTGTCAGTCTCTGTTCTGAGGGAGAAGAAAGCACCAACACTTGCACTAGCAAAGGGCAGATTAGCAGATGTCGTAGAGTGTCCAATTTGAAAATCCTCCATGAAGTCTAGATATTTGCGGATCTCAGTGGAAGCTGCAGATAAGAATCTGTTTGTTCTGCAGCAGAGATTAGCCTCCAGATATGTCTGTACCGAAAAGCCCTTTCACAGACAAATAACTTAACTCCAAATTAACTTATAACCCCCCCCGTGATTAATTGAAAGCCATATGACTTTCAAGTTTATGAGCAGATCAGAGAGAAACTAGTTAAGAAGGCTCCCAGGCGTCTCTAGGACTCTAGTTCAGGAAGATTCCCAACTGACCTTGTCTTTACAACTGCTATATGCTCTTCTCCGTCTGCTGACATGTGCGGCCTGGTAAGGCCTTACCGTTCCTTGAATAGCAAGTAGAAAACTGGATTTTGCGGGAGCAGCTGTCAGTGGGTTGAACAACATGCACAGAATTTTCATCGATAAATAAGGAGGAAGACATTAGAGTCTGGTATGGTCAGCCCAAGAGATATTTTGTAGCACAGTCCTCAGGAAATTGTGAATGAAGACATTTTCCCACAGGTAGCTTTCTGGGTTCCTTGATCATATTCTAGAGCTAGCTTTGCTACCTGAGTCCTAACTTTGAGTCTGTTTTGATTGTCAGTGGTTGGTTTAATGTCCTGAGCCGAGTACACAGCGCTACAGCACAGCAGCTGAGGGAAATGCAAGATGAACAGGCCAATCCAAAGAATGCTGTGGTGAGTTACTGTGCAACCAGTCTGTGGGCACGCTTAGAACCCTCTGTTTAACTATTTTGTGCATGTTTCTCCAGCACATGCAGTGCTGTAGTTCATGAGCAGTGTAAGTTGGACAATTATTATAATGAAACAGCAAAGCTGATAGAAAAGAGGGTAAGCAGTGGGGAACATGGTGGTTGTGGTGGGTGGCTCAGCTTGATCACCTCTTTGGTTTGGGCAGAAGAGGGGGGCTGCTTCATGCAGATAAAATGTCTTTGGATGGGATTATGGGACTAGTCTGGGTCACAGTTATTCCAGACAGAAGATACGCAGTTGGGAAGAACAAGGTATTTGTGTTTTGCTAGTTCTGAGATACTAGCAAAGGTTATTTCAGACCTTTCTAATGCTCTCTGGAAATTTGTAGCTCTTTTTTCTCCAGTCCTATGGAGCCCTTGCACATCTTCTTATGCTGTTCAGGGAGCAAAGATGACTCACTCGTGCCTTTCTCGTATGTTCATTACTACTCAAGCTATTGGAATTCGGAAGAATGTTTTCAGTTCCAGCCCTAGTCACAAAGGAGAATGTCTGTAATTTAAGATGCAAGCAATTCCTGTTATCTGTGTCTTTCTCACTGTACAGGGGACCCTGGATGTTGGGCTTATTGACTCTGTCTGTGCCTCAGACAATCCAGATAGGTACGTACAGCACCCTGATCATCTTTTAGATCAGAAACCAACATATTTTTGTGGGTAGGTCCAGGTTTTCTTTGTGGTTTGCATTTGTGTAAACTCATAAGAATTTATCTCCAAACAAATAAACATAACTGAAGTCTTTAGCTTGTTTTAAGCTATGTCACTTCACAGGCATGAAGTTCACAGGTGTATTTTCTTTGAACAAAAGTTTCTCCTTTCCCTCTTAAAAATGGAAGCAACATAATATCAATATCAAGAAATTATAGTCTTACCTATTATCAATACTAAACAAAAATTTCCAGCAAAAGCAGCACTTCCTGTTTTTCAACAGAGTAATTTTGAGTTAATCTTGTAAATTTAGGGGAAAGAAACAGCCTTGTGGAAGAATAATGGATGAATTTAGAAATCTGTACTCTTCTTGAAATCTTTGCTATGCAACAGAGCGCAGACCTTCAGTTCACAGATTGGTTAGTTGCAGAGAAAAGATTATGGGACATTTCCTATCACTTTACTTTAACATTTAATTATTTCCTGCAGTGTTAACAGGTTCAGCCGGGGCAAAGATTCTTACTACAGTGTCGAAGTAAAATGTTAGCTATTAAGTTATTTACCTCTGTGGTCTGTTTTTGTTCTCACACAGATTGCCAGAACTTTGGGGTTACTAGTTTAGAAATTGCGTGTCTCAGTAGCGAGCTAAGATTTCATTGATCAAAAGGCCAGTTCTCAGCCTGGGCTCCTCATAGTTAATCTGTGTCCCAGTAAATAGTAAGCTGAACAGTCAAAATTTGCTCATGCATCTGCTGAGGTACACTCTTCTGGACTGTCAACGTTTGAATCAACGTTAAACAAATTCTGAGGAGAATGCTTATTTTTATCTTCCATAGGTTGATGCAATGGCCAGACAGTTGCTTGATTTGCACCTCTTGCTTCGTACTTGAAGCATTTTCAATTTCTCTGTTTTCTCATAGAAATTTGTGTTTGCTTTCAAAGCTTTCTGAGTCTTTCCTCTTGGAACTGGTCACATTTTTATTTTTCCATTTTCCCGTAAAGGATCAATTCTGTGCAGAATTGTGAATATTCTTTTGGTAGGACACATTTGTCTGTTGCAAGAGGACAAAGTCATCTAGGAGCAACATAACAGTTTTTCCTCTGCTTTGTTAGGATCAGCTCATCCTTTCTAAAACCAATCTCAAACCCACTTTAGCTGACCCTGCTGGGACCCATGTTTGCCACTGCATCACTGGTTTCTAGAAGTATGAGGAGGGTGGCTGTACTAGCTCAGCCCAGTGGTGCTAGCACTAGCTCAGTCCAATCAGAAGGTAGAACAAGTCTTTTGCTGATGAACCCAGGACATTTTACAGCTGGTCATTAGCTAACTGATGCTTTCTAGTCTTTGGAAATAGCTTTGGAAAGATGTTTAATTCCATTTATCTGGTCTCTGCAATCATCAGTTTGCAGACCAACTGCATAGGAGATGCTCTTAAGCGTTTCTACGCTCCTCTGTAGTTTGTATTCAGAGAATCTTTCTGCATTGTTTATGGGAAGGTAGGGGACATGGCTTTGGGTGTGCTGTGAGTTGAGATATTTGTATGGTAATGGACAGATCTTAATGCTTTTATTTTCTGGCAGACCAAATTCTTTTGTGATCATCACAGCAAATCGAGTGATTCACTGCAACAGCGACACCCCTGAGGAGATGCATCACTGGATCTCCCTGCTGCAGAAACCAAAAGGCGAATCTAAGGTTGATGGCCAGGAATTCCTTGTGAGAGGTAAAAGGAAATGCATGCAATTACAACATGTGAAACTCATCTTTCATTTATAATCTGAGGGGGAGGCTTGATTGTAGCTAATCAATCTAGGGTTTAGCTGCTCCCCAAAACCAATCGTTCTCTGCCCCTCTGCACCTTCCTGCCTGCTACTTACCGTGTCCCGTGTTGTGCTGGCATTGGCTCGCATCTGATTCCCTGTCAGGTGGATTCAGAAAGCTAAAGCTGGCAAAAAAAAAAAAACAAAAAAAGTACTTCTTTATACATTTAGTTTTCTGATGTTAGTTCCATAGCCTATTTCAACATGTCCAGCAAATGCCATCAGGGAATTAGGAGGGAGCATGGCTGCTGTTTAGGAGCAGCTGGCTTGGGCTGAATATAACATGACACTGCAGCTTTTGTTTTCAGAGAGCTCTGTTCCTTCTGACACCTGTCATGTAGAGAGAGAGGGAGAGAGATCTTTGTCTGCTGTCCTCAGCTAAACAAACTAACCTGATTATGGTAGACATAGTGAGGTGAGAATAATTCTCTGAAGCTGAGCAAAAGACTTAAATTATGTCTCTAGTTAGGGCTTAGTTGGAGACGGAGGAAATACATGAGTAGCGATCACACACATATTACAAAATATTCCCCCATTTGGCTCAAATATTTTTAAAGTGCCTTAGTACTTTCAGCTAATCACATAGTCTTAAATGAACGAAGACACTTCTGATCCAATCTGTGGAAAGCAAGTGCATGAGCAAATTGCCTTACGTCTTTCAGAAAGTATCTGTGAGGGAATAAAGGTCTGAGAGTGGTCATCGCAAGGCAGGAGGACAAGAAGAAAAGGGTCACCAAAAAGTGGCATAGGCATTCCATGCTAGTCTTAAAACATTTCAAGGAGATTGAATGATATAAAGCAGATTATGAGACAACAGTTCAATTACCTTAAATTGAAAATACTTAATTGGAAGGCAACAGTTCTTTTTATCTCATATTGTTCATTAGTTAAATTAAAAAAAGAATGCTCCTTTGCAAAGTCATTGTATGCTCTGCGCTTCACAGTAGGATATGTGTGTGACAGCGGTGTAGACATGAAGGCATATATTCAGGAAGGTCTGTCTCTTTATCTTTTCTTTATATGAAACCTCGGCTCAGTCCCACATTCTTTGAACTTTTTGCCTTGTGGGTGGACATTGCTTTTTACAGCTCGAAATATAAAATTATCTTTTTGACAGCTTTAGCAATACAGACTGTCATTTTTTCTTTCATAGTATTGAACTTTCTTTTCTTTTTCTTTTTTTTTTTTTTCTTTTGTGAGGAATGTAAAATGAGAGAGAAATTATTTTTCCTGTCTGTGGGAGGAAGAGATGCATGTAATGCTTACAGATCTTTCTACTGGAAGACATTTATCACCAAACCTCTTCCATCAAGGTTTGGACAGGCATTTGGCATCTCTTTGGAAGGATGAATTGTAACTTATTTATTCAGATGTTTGTGACTTCTGAGGGAAGCATCCTGAATAGAGGATGCCCTCACGGTGATGGCAAACTAAACCACCGATCATTGATTAAAAAAATACATAGGGCTGAAGGATGTGGAAAATTGTGGGCCGATTTCTTACAGTGACAGTGCCAAGATACTGCTATATCCAGTAAAGCAGAGCTGGTAGGTCCCAGATGAGCCTTTTGCAGAGAGGTGGAGTTCTGGTCCCAGAGTTAGAGAGCCACCAGGCAAAAGACAGGATGACTGTGGTGGTGAGACCACTGACGGTGTTTGTGTTCCTGTGCTAGGCTGGCTTCATAAAGAGGTTCAGAGCAGCAACAAGATGTCCTCTCTGAAGATGAAGAAACGCTGGTTTGTTCTGACAAACACTGCCCTCGATTACTACAAGTCATCTGAGCGCACAGCTGCCAAGCTTGGCACGCTTGTGCTCAATAGCCTCTGCTCTGTAGTGCAGCCCGATGAGAGGGTCTTTAAAGACACAGGTAAGAGGAAGAAAGTGGTAATGAGTAGACTTTCCATGTGTGGGGTTGCCCGAAGAGAGGATGGTGCAGGAGTGTGGTGGTATGTCATGTTGAGGAGATAGTCTTAATGTTATCTGAGGCTCTGGCTGCAAATATCTTTCCCCACAGAAACCGTAAGAGACTTGCAAAGGGCCAGAGAGTAGTGTGCAAGTGATGGTAAGTCCCTCACACCTGATGGAGATATGCAGCGCTGATGTTTTTTCATTGAGTAGTATCACTATTTATCTAAGTGTTTCCCAAATAGGGAAGGGGGTATGAGTTCATATAGGTGACACTGCAATTATCAGTACATCTCCATAAATAGCTGTCACTTTGTGGCATAACCCACATCTGTCGCTGGGGTCAATGTTACTCTCTTAAATAAGAGGAACGGCGTACACTGTAAGTCTCTTTTGTAGCATCACTCAACTTGTTAGAAACAAAAGATTGACAAGGGCCTCTGTTTGCTTTCTCTGCAGTGTGACACAGCTCTGGGAAGGCAGGACCTGGCACGATCCTCCATTGCTTGCCTTATGAGTTTGGGAGGGAACTGGGGTTTATGAGGCAAAGGGTGAATCCCCGTGTCAAGGAAGGTGGACCTCAGAACAAGATTTGAAATACTGGACATTTGAGTAGTGAAGTTACTCGGGGATATTTTTAAAAAGGGCTGGAAGCATTTAGTAAACTGAGATGAGAGGAAACTTATTCTGCTCACTCGCAACAGATGTCTAGGGCTGCCGTTAGCAGAGTGAATTGTCATCGCCTTGACCTGTTCTCTCAATTTATGTTAAACATGTTATTTTTAAAATTCATGAGAATTGATTTGGCAATCTGACCGGGTGCTGTGTTCAGAGTGGTCATTTTCTAACTGATAGTGTAGCCCAAACCCTGTCTGTGAAAATGAGCTGCCTGGTTGGCAGGGAAGTATTCGTGTTACACTGCAAGATACTTGTATCTTGGAAAGCTGTCTTTGTACCAAAACTCGGATTGGGTCCTTCCTGCTGATAAATATGTTTTTATCTTGCTGATAAATATGTTAATGCCTACTTAAACAATTTTAACCAGACACACCATATGTTGCTATCAAAGCAGCAAGGGTTTTCCTCAGCCACGTGCTACAGACAAAAGGAGAAGATAACAGGGAAGCAAGTTTCACCTTCCACCTTCTTCGTTTTTCCACAGGCTATTGGAACATCATTGTCCATGGGCGAAAGCACTCCTACAGACTGTACACGAAGCTGCTGAATGAAGCTATGCGCTGGGCCTCTGCCATTCAAGGTGTCATTGACAGCAAAGTTCCCATAGAAACACCTACACAGCAACTCATTCGTGACATCAGGGTAGGTGGCATCACGCTAATTCCAAAGTGAGTTGGGAGCAGGCAGATCACCCCTGGCCTTACCCAGTCATTGCTGAGAATGTGGCAAGAAATGGGGCTGCTGTCTTAGGGGGAAAAGAAAAGAAACCTAAATGACTGTGCAACTAATAATTGAATGTTAGGTAAACTTTATTTTGCGTTAGGATGATCTGTGTAAATCTTGGCTACCGCTGCTGTGCAATTACAAATCGCATGCAGGATTACGCCATCAAGTATTTGCAAATCCCTGCTTCATCCTTTCCTCTCCTAAGCATCCTCTAGGCACAAATATAAAAACTTCCATTCCTACCAGCCATGTGACTTTGCTGTACCCCGAAGTCCTCTTCACACTTTAGGCTTATGTGGTTAAATAGCAGAGTGCGGGGTGGAAAGAAAATGTCCTTCAAAATAGCAGAAATTGTGCCACTGTAGCAGGAGTAATTTTTTAAAAGGCTTAATTCCAGAAACTTTGGCAAATTAAATGTAGAATCATATTAGAAGACACAGCAAAGCATATTTCAGAAGAGGTGTATATGTAAACATACACGTTGTGATGAGCTCTAAACTAGATGCCATTAGATAGTAACTATTCAGGAAGAAAGAGCTGGGGGTGATTATGGAGAATCTTGGAAAATTTCAGCTCAGCATTAAAGGAGAAGTGGAGCATTAGGTACTGTTAAGGAAGGAAGATAGGACAAAATGTGGAAGAATTTGATGCCAGTGTGTATGACAGTGACAGGCCCGGATTCTGAACACTGTGTGCATTTTGGTTGTCTGTTCTGTAAACACACGTAGTACAACCAGACAGATTCAGCAAGAACAGGCTCATTATTACATACTAAACATGGTGGATCTGTGGTCAGAAAGTCCGTTAACCATTTACTATTGAAAGCTTGAAGGCTATACCAGGGAGGAATCATGCCATACATGCCTGTACATGCTTGCATTACGTATCAGCCATAAGCTACATTTGAAGTTACGATCCTGTGCTTGGTGGCCTTTGGTATGACCCAGTATGGCTATTCTTATTTTTTTTTTCAGAAATAATGTACAGAGTAATTTTTATATGTGGATTATGCTTTGGTCACTTAGTCCCTCTATGGACCTCCAGAAACTTAGAAAAGGTGGTTGAGCTTGAATCTAAATGTGTAAGGATATCCTGCGAAAGACTACCCGATTTGAGGATAATTCTTTTTTTTTTTTTTTTTTTTCCCCAGGAAAACAGCACAAATTTTGAAGTAGTGGAACAGACATATAGGAGGAACCCAATCTTGCGATATACCCAGCACCCTTTGCATTCCCCATTGCTCCCACTGCCATATGGAGATGTTAGTGTCAGCTGTAAGTATTTTACCTATGTGACAGAATCCGCTCACATTTTGAGGATCAATGTGGAGCATGAGCACCACAAAAGTGGTCTGTACGCTCTCTCTATGCAGGTGAAGTCTATCTGGGGCAGTATAGCCCACAGGGTTCAGAGAGAGGGAGCAGTCTGTTTCTCTACCTGGAATGTATTCTGTGTCCACTGCCTCGTATCTTAAGAACACTGAATTTTAAAGTAAATGGGGGCAGATAGTTTATCATCCATCTGGGGGATGTGCAGCCTGTCATCCTTGAGCTGCAACTGGGTTGCGAATGGCTCCAGTGGAAATCCTACAACAGGATTACGTCGTGCAACTGGCACTGGGATAATATTCATACAGAAGCTGCTGTAAAACCAGACTAAACGAATCCATTCTTCGAATGCTTCAGGAACATGAAAGAGCTAGACTGTTTGATAGGCCACCAGAAAACCAAAGTGATTTGCTGATGATTCCAGACGGGCATACGAAAACTGAAAGCTGCTGTTGAAGACCTATAGAAAAATCTCTAACATGGAGTGACTGGGCCACAAAATCTTTTCAGAAATTAATTTCCATCTGGATATGCAAAGCAATGTATACGGGATAAACAGTCTGCCACATAGGCAGTGACGGGTCTGAGTGATCTAGTTCTGCTTAGGAAAGTGAACACAAATTTACATAGCTTTATGAAAATGGCAACTCTTGTGCTGAGAACAAAACAGAACAGCTAATGCAAGGTTTTGAAAGCTTAGAAAAGGAAAAAGAAAGTCTTTGTGCTGCTGTATTGATGTATCATGCACCTGCATCTTGAATACAGGATGCAGCTTGGCCTTCCACATCTCAACAAAGATACAGGAGTAGTAAAAACCTACCCAAAGATGATCAAAGGCATAGAAAGACTTGCCTACAATTAAGAGACTAAATAGACCGGGACTCTTCAGCCTCAAAAAGAAGTTTTCAGGGCTAGAGGACTGTCGTGGAGAAAGTGAAAAGGGAGTAACTGCTCGCTGTCTCTCATGATACAAGGATTAAATTAAGTGGTAGATTAAAAGCACAGAAAAAATAAATTCTGAAATACAGAAAAATTACAGAGCAAGTACTTACACTGTGGAAATTGTTGCCACAGGCTGTGTATTTGTATTGTACAATCAGTGCATGGCCACTGAAGAAGCAGTGGCTGTAGAGGAGATTCAGAAGGGCCTGTAGCCCCAGAGATGCACAAAGGAGGATGCCAGCCTGCAGCAGTGTGGTAGTATCACACACTTCTGAGCAATTCAAAGCAGACATTTAGGTGCTTAAAGGATGTAACCGGTATTGGTGTAGGCATTTTAAATCTGTACGATAGGTAAAAGGTGCATCTGTGGTACAGCAGTTCACCAAAATTGTGTGTTGGCTCAGGGGTCAAAGCTAACATCGGCATGACACAGAATTTTGGAAGTATGTAAGCCAGGCTTGGGTGTCTGCATTCAGGCACCTGAAGCTTTAACTGCATGAGTGACCCTCTGCTTTAGAGCTGCTCTCAGGTGAGGAGATGACTTTCTGCCACCCCTTCACCTGTGTCTGCAGATGAGGTGCCAAAAGCTGTCTCTTGGCACCTTATCTGCAGACACTGAAGCTTGAACTTGATTTCAATGTTAACTTCCCCTAAAAACATTACTCTGCTTTTCTGCGCAGTATATCCAAAAAAATGGATTTGCAATGGTGACAAGTTAGATATTGGCAAATACTAATTAAAACTGCATTTGCACATTTGAAGGGGAAGCATTAATGAATTTCGAGTATAAATTTAAGTTCAGGAGATGAGCTAGTGCTCAGGTTGCCGTTCTTTTGTGATGGACTAGTACAGTTGCTAGTAGCATTGCTGGGCCGGTAGAAAATGATGGAGATGCTCACCACTTGTCACCTTTGTGATCGTTCCCCAGTGCAACAAGAGAAGGGTTACAGCAGCTTACAGGATGAAGCAGTGAAGATCTTTAACTCCCTTCAGGAAATCGAGACAGTGTCTGACCCCATACCCATTATCCAAGGCATCCTGCAGACCTGCCATGATTTAAAGCCCCTTCGTGATGAAGTGTACTGTCAGCTAATCAAACAAACTAATCACATGCCGCATCCCAACAGTACTGGGAACCTGCACCACTGGCAGCTGATGTCATGTATGAGCTGCACTTTTCTGCCCAGTAGAGGGATCCTGCGCTACCTCAAGTTCCACCTTAGAAGGTACACGTCCTTCTCATTCGCAGCCTATTTCCTTTCTCTCTGCTTATCTTCCACTGCTTGTTGTGTAGTTATCTGTCTCACCTTCCTCCTGTGCAAACATCTTCCTGTGGTGTTGCAGCCTCCTACCTTTGCGCCCAATTCTTGCTACCAGTTGTTCTGTTGTATTCAAACTCCCCCCTTGCCACCCGTCTGTTGTGTGAAAAGGATGTGGAAAGTAAGACTACCCACACAGAATACCATGAGACTGTGTTAAAAGTGGATTTACAGCCAATGAACGACTGCTTACTAATGTCCATACAAACATTCTCAACCTGCAGGTATACTTTCATATACATTGAAATACGTACTACCTTGCAGCTGCCACAGGCAAAATGTGTACTGTGGAGTAGGATTATACTGTAAATCCAATTTATAATTTTTCAGTATTTGCTTAACTAAGCACATAATGCTTACAATTTGTATTTCTAATCTGCTTTAACCTCCAGTTTTAATGAACTAAATCATTTATATTTCTTCCCATGATGTTCAGCATTAGGTGATCAGCATCTAATGCAGCTTTCAAAAGCAGTCTGCATTGGGGCTGAGCTGCAGCCATGTACCCTCACTCCATTCATGAACGATGAGAAAGCTCAATAAAATCTATTTGATTCCTTCCAAGCTAGGAAAGAGTAAGGTGAAATTTGTGCCAGCACACCAAATAGCTACATTCAGGGCCTGGTTCTAAAAGATGCTGAGGAATATTCCATGTTGCCGTTTCATGTTTTTATCACTGAAGTCGCAGATAATGTTATACTTAGAACTGCTGGCCTTGGAGGGAAGATAACCGTATACAACCATCTACTTTCTACCTTCTTGATTCTGGAAAATACTATAAAAGTGGCTGAAGCACGGCCAGCAACTTAAAAAAAACAATTAAGAATAAATGAAGCAAGTTTACATTTGATTTTGTAGTTTATAATCTCAGTTTTGTAAATTAAGATAGTTAATCCTGCTGTATTCAGCTGGTACTACACTCCTGAAAGTTGGAACTGCTTATTTCTTACATCGCGGAGAAATGCCACTGAAGTGACTTTGGAATGACTAGTAAAAGCAGGTTGTACGGTTTAGGAAATAAGCAGGCTCATTGTTCCTGTGGTTGCACTTGACATCACTGTCTCTACTGAACTCTTTATGTGCAGTAGTCCAAGTTATATGGTAATACACATGCTTTCTGGTTCACTGTGTAACGGGCTGCTTTTGCTTCTCTTTACAATTAGGGTAAAAGACCTCTTTCCAGGCTCAGAAATAGACAGGTATGCGCAATTCATAAGTGATTCCCTGAAGAGAACAAAGACGAGGGAGTTTGTGCCTTCCCAGGAGGAAATACAGGCTCTTCTCACCCGTGAAGAAATGACCACAACAGTGTACTGCCATGGCGGTGGCTCCTGTAAAATTACCATCAATTCCCACACAAGCGCTGGGGAGGTAATGCATTAGTAGCATTAACTAGGTGTGAGCACATCTCTGTGTCTGGATACCGGGTCTGTTGAAGGGACTCCTTTTTCCCATTCATCTCCAATTTATCTTTTTCTTTTTTTAATTACTTTTTTTTTTTTTTTGCTGTATCTTCAAAGCCTGTCGGGAAAGCTCAGCTTACTGTGCAGGCTCAGAATTATGCAAGGCCTACGCCCAGGTTGTAGTATATCACTTAACAATTGTATTGCAAAACCTAAACTTTTTTGGTGTTCTGGAAAGGTGGTAATTCTGAAGACTTCGCTAAACATAGTTTTCTGGACAGGTTGAAATTTCAGTTTATAATTTAATCCTTCTGAAAGGGATTATTCTACCAGTAACTTAATCGTTAGCAGGTCAGAAGCCAGATTCCAGCTTATGGTAGGCACACCTGTGAAAACATCTGTGCTAAATAGAGGTAAAAATAGTAGTAGAGTGGAATTGTTACTAGAGGAACCGAGAATATCATCATGACATCTAAATCCATCAGATGCCTGTATCTGGTGCAGAGTTCTAATTCCCCCATCTCCAAAAGGGTAGTGGAGATTGAAAAGGTTCACAGAAGAACAGCGAAGTAATCTTCACAGAAGAACAGAAGTAATGACTTCCTTGCAGGGAATGATTTTTTTAGGGTTAGAATTCTTCAATCTGAAAATGAGATAACCAAGGGAGAAATGTGATGGAGATCTATGAAATGATGAGTGTCCTGAAGAGGTACTGATTCTTAGTTGTGGAAGTGTGTGTGATCTGCTCTGTGGTCTGTCTCTCTCCGATTTTGCAGGTGGTTGAAAAGCTGATCCGAGGTTTAGCAATGGAAGACAGCCGTAATATGTTTGCACTCTTTGAACATAATCAGCAAGTGGATCGTGCTGTTGAGAGTCGGGTGATTGTGGCTGATATCTTGGCCAAGTTTGAGAGGTAGAAGAATGTTTCATAAAATATTTAACTCCTAGTTGGATGTAACACTGGGTTAAGTGATAGTACGCTCAGGTGGTTTCATCTAAAGCAGCTGCAGTGATTCAACCATTTACTCTGGTTTGAACTTCCCTTTGGTAAGGTTCAAGTGCTCTTTCTCACTATGGAAAACCATGTTCACACCTATTTTGGTGACAAAGAAGCATTCTTTATCACCGTGTCAGGACAAAATTAGTAGTGCCTTTATCAAAGAGTAACGGTTTACTAGCAGAGTTCAGGGACAGTTTAAGTCTCATAGTGATCTTCTCCATTTACATAGAATCATAGAATGGTTTAGGTTGGAAAGGACCTTAAAGATCATCAAGTTCCAACCTCCCTGCCATGGTCAGGGACACCTCCCACTAGACCAGGTTGCCCAAGGCCACGTCCAGCCTGGCCTTGAACACCTCCAGGGATCATGATAGCTATATCAGAAGACAGAGCAATAATTTGGGCAGAGAAACGCAGCTCTAATTTCTTACTGCGGACTGTGATTTTTGTGGCCAGATACACAAAGAAAGAAATAAACTACGAAAGAAGCTGGCAATGACATTGTCTATTTTCTATCTTTTCTAAAGACAAAATTAAAATTGTTCCAAATGGCAGCAAGGCTGATGCTTTTCAGGGTCACAAGATTACATGGAAAGGGTATGTTGAAAATGGGAAATACTTTGTGTCCTGCCCCCAACTCTTGCATTTATCTAGAACCATTGATCTCATTTTTTGATCAAGTATATCAGATAAGAACTTTGGGTCCTTCTGAATCAAAATTTCATGTGATTCAGAGGAAAAAATGGAAGTTACCAGAAACTGTGCTGCACTGAGATTGTCCTGGTAAATTAGGTAGTTCTGCATGCTTTCTGTTTCAGAAATCCAGGGGTACCTTCATATTATGAGATGCACTGTGAACATCCCAGTGCCGTTGTGCTTCTGGCTACTGGGGTTTTCCCCTCTCATCCTCTTTCCTATTTTACAGACTGGCTGGCTCTGCAGAAGAAGAGGAGGAAGGACAGTGGCAGCTGTATTTTAAGCTTTATTGCTTCTTGGATATTGAGAATGTTCCCAAAGATGGTGTGGAGTTTGCCTTCATGTTTGAACAGGTAAGCTCACTCTGGGAGAATTATTTGGTTTCCAGGGTCACAGAAGCACAGAATATACAGAAAACTGGCTTACCTTTGCATTAGAAGTGGGAATGCTGGTTTGAACAGAAGAATTTAGCGTGTTGGATTTTTGCCTGGAATCTACTAAGCAGATATACTGTGAAGTTCTATAGGGAACAGGAGTATTAGAACAAAAGCAAGAAAAATGAACAAAGGCTTCAAAAAACTGGAAGACCAATGATAATAAAATGCTTTTAAAATCTATCTTTGATTTTAAAAGAAATAGAAATTTGAATAATTATTCAAGAACAATCATTAAAAGTAACTGCTTGCAGAACATAGATTTTCCAGTTTTCTTTACATCTAGCTATCTGTGTGTCAGCTTACAAGAACAGCACATCCTTGAGGTGTTACAGGAATTGCCTAAAAGGATCCTATCTTTTGGCCAGTTTCTTTTGATTAACAGAGAGGCACTAGAAGAGTACTGCAGAAAAAAGAAACGAAAATGTAGTTGACAATATTTATCTGCTGAGTAATTTTTTTTTAAAGTCACTATAACCCATAGCACAACAATGCTGTTTAGGCCAGAGATCACACTGGTATGAAATAACCTTGCAATTAGGGATGCAAAACTAAACTGACTGGAGAACCCAGTTGTATGATCTGTCCCATCTTTCTTACTTCTAATGAACACTTTGATCTTTCTCCAGAAAATCATAGCTGTTGAAAATAATAAGTGTTAAAGGGGGTCGGTGTCATGAAGATGACAGTCAAATGGGTGGCATGTATGTCATACAGACAATGGTTCCCTAAGAGGGCTTTCTTGAAATGAATATTAAGTACTGTTGACTACAGAATGTCTAGGAAACAGTCAGGAACAAGACCTCATGGTACTCTGTGGAAACTCAATTGTACCACACTCCCTGTTGGTGAGGCTTTCAGCCTACACAGCTTTCACTAGCAGAGAGTGGTGGAAGAGGAGTAACAATAGGAGAGTAGATGTTATGCAGACATTAGATAGATGTAGCAAAAACACCCGTAAATATAAACAGGCAAAGCAAAGCAAGAAGATTGGGGGAGAAATCAAGTGAAAGAGGAGGACGTGGGTAGTGCCGGTGTGCAATGAGACTGAGGTTAAGAGTCTTGAGTTTATTACATCTGACTCTCTGGTATTTAATATAACCTCCACACAGGAACTGTAGCTGGTACAGCACAAAACAAATTGCTGCAATTCCAGTCTCTCCCATCTGTTCCAGACCTAAAAAGCCCTTATTGTAAGACTTTCAGTACAGGATAGAGGCCCCTCAGAGATCTCAGTCCTGTCCAGGCTTACAGAAAAAGGTGTTCCCCCTGCGTTGACCAGTTACAAACTCTGACTTCTTTATTATAATGTCTACTCTGACCTCCTGAATTATGTCTTTCCTGCTGGGACGGGCAGATATCATAGGAATCTGTACATGGACCCAGCTGTGAATAAAGTGTGTGTCTGCTTTCTAATGAGTTTGGGGGACTTTTTGTTTGCTTGTAGGCTCATGAAAGCCTCATAGATGGTCATTTTCCTGCACCAGAAGACACTCTGCAGCGCCTGGCAGCTCTACGGTTGCAGTATCTTCATGGAGATTATTCTAAAATAAGTTGGACCCTTGATGGAATCTACCCAGTTAACAGACTAAAATCCAAAATACTGCAGTCAACAAAGAGCAGCGGCACTACCAGTCACACTCTGGAGAGGAGACGGACCAGCTTCCTTGAAGGGACATTGAAACGTAGCTTCAAGACAGGCTCTGTAAAGAAGCAGAAGGTAGAAGAGGAGCAGATGATGGAGATGTGGGTAAAGGAAGAGCTTTCAGCTGCTCGGGCAAGCATAGCACAGAAATGGACCAAGCTGCAGGGCCTCTCTCAGCATCAGGCCATGGTGAAATACATGTCCATTGTAAAGGAGTGGCCAGGCTATGGGTCAACCCTCTTTGATGTTGAGGTGAGCGATGTATAAACTCATGTAGCTACTGCCAAGGAGAGGCATCAATCTGGAGAACAGATACAGCTGTGTGTATTTCATTGCTCAGCAGCAGAAGAGAATTTTGGGAAATAGCTGCATTTTACCTTAGTAAGTTTAGGGTAAGCCTGCAGTGCCACATACCCAAAGAGGTATGAAGCAGAGAGCACAGAACAACCAAGTTGGTGCGCCCTGGTAAATAAAGGGAGACAGTGAATTCCCACTTCATTAGAAGAGCAATAGAATTGGGAAACTTTTCTGAGCTGTAGGTCGTGACGGCTAGTGGAAGTGGAAGTAAAATGAAGCTCTGTTGTCCTTAATGGAAAAAAGTGCAATGCTGTTCTGCAGCAATACAACAGAACCTGCTCAGACTGAGTCACTTAGACCGCTGTGCTTAGCTTGCTAAAGTAGGATTCCAGAGTTCCAGTTTTGTTGCTGCCTAGGTGTATTACCATGGGAAGTTGCTTGTATTATCTGTAAAATAATAAATAGCATATTGACTTTCTAAATAACCTCAAAGTCTGGTGAGAGCTGTTAGGTATTACAATTATTTATTACTCAACTAGTATTTGACTCACAGCCATGTCACTTTGGAATCTTTGCAGCAGGAGTGCCTGTGAGATTCCTTCTGCAGACATCCTATTTTTTCTATTGGGTTGAAGAGTTGAAATGTCTTATAGGAGCCAGAAATGGAGGGCTTCTCCTTGAATCAAAGAGGTTTTAATCCTCCACTGCATTTATGCAAAATTTCATGTTTCTCTTTCTGCAGTGCAAGGAGGGTGGATTTCCAAATGATCTTTGGCTTGGAGTCAGCACAGAGAATGTGTCTGTCTACAAACGAGGGGATCCTAAGCCACTAGAAACTTTCCAGTACGAGCACATCGTTTTCTTTGGAGCACCACAGCCTAACACCTTCAAAATTACAGTGGATGAGAGAGAAATGTTCTTTGAAACATCCCAGGTATATGAAAGCACAAGACTTCTTGTATGTGCAGTTTTACTAGCACTTCAGTAAATCTCTAATTTCCACAGACTAGACAAATTTATATGCAAAAACTCTTGCTGAATGGACTGGACAGCTGAGGAAAAAGATGAAGGGAGCTCATGCCCAAAGTGGCATGGTACCTCTTCTTGAATACAGGGATAAACAGAACAAAATGATGCTGCTTAGAAAGTGAAGAAAGTTGCATGGTCTTCCAGTGCACTGGGGATTTCAAACTCTGGGTGTTCATGAGTGTGCTTGGTTTTTTATTGCCTTCCATATATGAATGGGGAGTTCACAAACTCAAAAAAAACCCCAAGGTTAGTAGCATTAAAGTTGCTTTTCTTTGAGCTACAAGCCTTTAAATGTCACTACCCAGAGCACAATCTTGTCAAGCATTTCGTTCCTTACTGTCATGTTCACATTTTGTATTAACATGTAAAATTTTTGTGCCATGACTTTGGACAAGGGGAATCTTTTTCTGCAAAATGTCTGGAATGCCTCAATGAAATCAGTTTTTTTTAATGTGCTTATCCTCTGCTACTGTGTTCTCTCTCTAGGTGGGCGAGATAATAAAGATCATGAAAGCATACATCAACATGATTGTGAAGAAACGCTGCAGTGTCAAATCAGCCACCAGTGTGGACAGTCATGCTAGCATCTGGACTAGGTGATAGGAATGAACTGCCATGGGAGAGAGGCAGTTGTTTAATGATTGGTATTTGCAACTTGCCAGCACAAGTGTAGCAAAGATGTTTTTTAAGGACTCCACTTGACTGACTACTGTACTTAAAAACTGAAGTGACATCTACAATACCATAGGATTTGCACCTCTGCCCAAAGACATTAAACAGTAACAACTGTTGTTAGACATTAATGACCCAAAGCTTGTTTTCCCCTTGCTTGTTTGGTGAACAGTGTACCTTAAAGAAGCAAAGTCAGAAGCATCTTCCTCCTGCCTGTCTTCTCTGCTGCTTTGACCATTACCTGTCATACTGGCAGAAAAATTCACAAGAATCATTTCTGCACTACAGGAGGCAGACTTAAGCTTCCTTATGAATTTCCAACATGCAAACATCTGGATCATGGGATTGCAGCATGGTCTGCTGAAAGAATATTTGTTATTTATTTATTTTGCAAGCAATTCTAAAATACAAGTCACTGTGGGTTTTATTTCAGGATCTACTAATGATCTCATCTTGTCTTAAAAGAAAATGCCTTTGTGTAATTGAAGGCAAGTGGTCCAACGAAGAGGTCAAACCCTATGTGAGAGAGTATTAAACAAACAAATAGAAACACCCGAGGTGATTCTTTACCTTCCAATAGAAGTTCACAGGTACACGATTGTAAAGTGGCACTTTAAGTTAAAATTCTAAATACTCGAAGATAGGGGAAAATCTTTGGGAGTAGCACCACTGAAGTAGACCATCAGGTGCCATTCCAGGTATATGCCAAGCAGCACCTGTTGCCTAAAAATTAATGACTGCCTTTCCCCTGTACAGCCCAGAAGGTGAGGCTGATTTAGGTGCATATCCAGAAGAGCTGTTCTTCACAAACTCTGGGTTTTAGATGGAGGCAAGGGGTTTTTATGGTGAGCAGCCTGTCTGCGTTAAGATCCTTCTTTCTCTATACAGGATTTTAGGAGGGCTGGGATCCCTGAACTTCAGTTTTAAGCGAACTGTTTCCTACTGAGTGAATAGGTGCCTAGATAAATGGTTACAGGCAAGAATTTCACTTCCTCTGTACTATAAGCAGATGCCAAATCCTTCATCCTCCTCCAAATTCTAATTGGAAGTGCTCCCATTGCTGAATCCCCAAATCCCCTTCCAGTCTCCTCTAGGTCCCTAGTCATCAGCAAAACTTGAAAACAATGCTGTTTTGCCAAAACAACTGCTTTTTGGAGGTTTTTATAGCTACTTGCAATTTGAAGAAGCAGATTTTTTTTTTCTTCTCAGTGAATGGTGATGGTCATCTTCAGTCTCTTGACTTCAGAAACTTGATTTCATTGTCTAAAACAATATTCAATGTCAGTCACATCACACATTGGTTGCATTAACAATCAAGAAACCCTGTGGCTAGCCATTTTCTATGACCCTCGTCTAGTCTTGGGATCCCATTCAATTTCTTAATGAAACTGAAGAGCTGTATGTAATGTGGGCCTCATTGCCCGCTTGTTTAAAATCAGATGTCTCCACTTCTGAAGAAGTAGCAGCTAAGGCCTGTGAGCTGTGAAATAGAAATTTCATAGAAAAGAAAACTAGGACTCAGTATGCTAAAGCTTCCCTTCCAATTCATCATCAAATTGTGCTGTGTCACTAATATTGTGTCGCAGAACACTATAGTTTTGAGGTTGACAGTACAAGAAGAAACACTGTACATAATCTGTGCTTTTCTCTCATTTCCACCACGCTGCAGCATGTGCAAACACTGTCCACTTGCCACACAACAAGCCGAAGAGGATAAGCCACTACTGTGTATCGTATGTTCGAAAACTGGAGTCTTGCCTTAAATAGCTTTACTAAAGGGATCTTACAACCATCCCCTTTTCGTCACAAAGAATAAAAAGATGAGCAGGTCACAAGTGAGAGAGAACAGGAATGCAGAGGCAACCTGAGAAGTAACACTTTGTATCGGTCCGTACACTGACTAGATCTCTATGATGTATCAGAATAGCCTTGATTATCCCTGTCCTAACTCTGCACTATCTTTGTGTTCTGGCTCTTGGGTTGCTGCAGGCAGCTTGAACCCACTTGGGAATGTAACTCCCATTACTATTTGTTGTAATTTTGCTCATTTCTATTACAGAATTCCTTCTGCTGTCTTTTTTAATTTGTAACTGGCTTTACAAGATGAAAGTTTAATAAATTATTGGATTGCACAGACTGTATTCACTCACAGACATTGTGGGCTCATGTTAAGATGTTTACTCGCAGATCTAATGCTGAGAACTTGCAAGTGAAAAGTAGGTATCGGCATGAGGAGACAACAGCCCTTCCTCTCAGAAGCAAATTTTGCTTTTGTGGCAAATCATAGAAAGTGGTTTGCAGCTGCAGTGGGGAAGGTTTGTTTCCTGTTCCTGCTGCTCTGGCTGGGTCGCAACTTTGGTCAGTGGGAGATGCCCCGTGTGAGTTCAAGGGACTGGGTCTGAGGTGGTTACTGTGGTGAATGGAAAGACTGAGGGACTTGGGTTCTTCTAGTCTAGAGAAAAGAAGACTGAGGGGGGATCTTACTAATGCTTATAAATACTTAAAGGGAGGGTGCCAGGGGGATGCCTGCTTTCTGCTTGGGAAGCCTGAAGTCACGCACAGGGGTGACTTGTTTGGGTGGAGGAGGGGGTCAAAACCAAATGCCTCGTCAGTGTGATGTGCAGTCTCTTCTGGCCTCCACCCCAGTATTTCTCTAATAGTTAATTCAAGTTTGTATGCTACAACATTTCTTTTATATGAAACAGTTTCATGCCAATGAGCATTGGAGTTAGGCTTTGAAACAGGGTACAATTTATAATCAACACCTACACAGTAAACATAGAATAGTTTACACATAAAATCACATGTGGCCCCTGGTAAGTTATGTCACGTAGGCTGTACGTTGTATCATTACACTGCGCATTGCTCCCCATGGGCATTCAAGCAAATCCCTCATGCATGAATTCCAGCCCCCCGCTCTAAAATACAAGCTGCTAAATCTGTGGATGGAGAATTTGCTAAGCTCTTGTCCACAATTTTATACCAGAGATTCCTAATGGTACAGTTGGACGTATGCTTTGGCCCCATGCCACCATCAACAGAGAGGTGATTGCCGAGAACTCACTTGCAAGTAAAATTCTCTTCTCTCTCCCGGCCTGTTAAGTGCTGCTCTTCAAGCCCAGCTGCAGGCTGGACAGCCTTCTCAACCTCAGCGGGGAGGACGCCATCACACGGCGTGCCTGGACTTTGCACCAGGGTTTACGTCTGGATGCAACCAAGAGAAAACGGCATTATTTCGAGTGGTTCTGGTTCTTACCTGACTCACACTACCACCCACTGCCCCGTGGCTGGGGCAGTCCGGCCTGCTGCAGGGCAGTGCTGGCTGGTGTGGAGCTCAGCTCCATCTCCTCCCAATGCTGCACCCAGGGACGTGTCTGTGGACACTCACAGCCCCCAGGCAGTGCCCCCCAGCCCGGCAGAGCATCAGTCAGGCCTTCCCTGAAATGCTGTCATGGCTCAGGATCACCATCCCGAACACGTGCCCTCTCTGTACAGCCAAGCACCAGTAAAAGCCATGCAACTCTTCACCAAAAAGTGACAGCTCATCAGTATAACCTCAACGGGTTCTGTAAGGGGTTATGCACTGGGCACAGTGTTCGCAAGGCCAGTAATGGAGCAGATGTGTTCATAGGAGCAACTTACCTGCCATCTTCCTCCTGCTGCAGCACCAAGTTGGGTACATGAGGGGAACCTCAGCTGTCCCCAGTTGTGCCTCGTCAGGGTGTGCCCATGGACACAGCAGTATTTAAACCAGGAGCCTTCTCTTCCCTGATCTCCTAGGATGGCTACATCTTGGCTTGCTGCCCTCTCTAAGCTCCAGCAATGCAGAGGAAGGTCTGCACTGAAGTGCTGAGCAGCAGAGCTGGTCCTGCAAGGTGAGACTGGTACGGGCTATGAAGGTGCTGAGTCTGTGTGGTAGGAGAAGTGACAGTTACAGAAGAAGGGGTGGCCTGGAGGGAGTCCCCAGGGGCTGGAAGAGGAGATCATTTGCTCTTGCCCACACCAACCTCCTTGTTGTGTTGTGAATGCTTGGGCAGGGGTTCAGAGAGCTGCTCTCTCCCTAGCTGCTGTAGGCTTACTGCTTGCAGAGGAGGGAAATGGACCCACTGTTCCAAGCCTGTGGTGTCCCGGTGTCACAGGACATTCTAGCTGTCCATGATGGCTCTTCCGGCCCTTTCCCAGAAGGGCCCTTTCCCAGCGAGGCTGTTGGCAGTGCTCATCCCGTGCCTTTCAGGCTCATGGCTGTGCTCGCTGGCTGCCACCAGCTCCTTTCCCATCATTTGGACTGGTTGGCTCTCGTGCCTGTGGTGGCACGTTTGTCATTTGGTGGCTTATTCGTCAGTGCTGCAAAGCTTGTGTGAGACAGAAGAGGTACAAGGCACAAGGGTGGCCCCAGAAGAAAACACAAGATAGAAACACCAGGATCCCAGCCCTTTCTCTCAAAGTAGCTCCCGATCCAAGCCCTGGGTAAACACGTCCTCGTGTTATCCACATACACGTATAATTCATACTCTCACTTGACAAAAGATGCTCTTTAAATACCCAGATCATGTTTATGAAAATAAAGACATTTCAATGAATCAGAAAGCAGCTCGGTTGCTAATGGGGATGACATTCAATCATGCATATTTGTGAAATCATCTCAACCAACTACTTTGTAAGTTTAATCTGAATATGCATACAATGATTGTGAGTTTTTACAGAGTACAAGCACCACACTTTTATATAATGATCTGTTCTGTATCATCAGTTAAAGAGGAGCTGTGACACGTGACATTTGAAAAGAGAAGTTTAATAGAAAGCAGGAGTAGAACGCTTACCATCCATGTGAGTGTCCTGAGAGACTGTGCAGAGAAAGATCTTTGTTCTCATTTGTTCTAACAAAAACCGTGTATGTAAGGGGCCAGCATAATGAAGAATGCACATTTTGCAATAATTATTTTGTATCACTGAAATTCCACTTTCTTAAAAAGCCACCTTGGAGTAAATTATTCTATTTGTGCTGAAAAGGAGCAAAGCTGACAAGCAACTGTTGTTCTGTTTATAATTATAGTCCCTTCTGCACTCAGATAGAAATCCAGAAGGACTTAAAGTCTGTGCTGCATTACTGTGTAATCACAATAAAAACCTCATCTGGTATCCTCCCCTACCCCCTCATATCTGGCAAAAATCTTAGTTACTACCAGCAGATACTATGATTGAGTGCACAGGAGTTTTCAATGTGAAAATACCATAAAGGAATAAAACCAAGATAAGAGCACTTTATACTGGCATTTATGCTATGCACCATTTGCAAGTTAATTTGCTATCAACAGGAAAATTACCTTTTCTAGTGCTTTGTCATCTCTCATCTTAAAACCCTTCAGACTGAATGGGAAAGGTCCATCAGAGCGACAGTTGAATTTTTCTCTCCAGTAGCTTATCTCCTGTTTTTCCTAAGCTTAGCTCTTTAATCTTGCCCACAGCTCTCACTTTAAAACTGTGCAAAGTCTGCTTAATATGGCCAATAAGAACTTTACTTACCTTTTGACAACAGAATGAATTCAGCTAACTTTTACGAACCTGGGTGTTACATATCCATACACACAGCAACAGAGGATGCATAAAGGGTACAAATTGTGACCCTGACTTTTAGCAACAAAAATGGTAATGTTTGGCCTTCGTTTATTTGCAACCACACCAAAAAACCATCACTGAGGGGCCATGCCATTTACTTTGTCCTTTCAAAAATGTTTAGATGTGTAACGTATGTCCAGAGCAATGAGCAGATGGTGCATTTGGTTTAAAGAAAAAGGGAAAAAAGAAAAAAGGTAAGAAATACAACAAATGCATCAGGCCCAAACAGTGCTCATGCATAAGCACTTGTGGTTGATTTGTGTCAATTAAGTTTTTGGTGCAGAAGCAGCGTTAAAATAAGAACAGTGCCTGCTCTGGTGGAAGATGTGGATGAACCTTCCCGTGGCACAGAGCCTCCAGAGACTGGGCAAAATCGAGGAAGGGGAACCGAACCCCATGGTCCTCTACTGACTGTGGGAGGAGCTCTTTCCCGCAGGAGTGAGCTCTGTCCTGACAAGAGGGAGGCCAGCGAGACACAGAGTCACAGGTCAAGTTGTGAGATCACAAAAAACCTTTGCATGTTTACCTGAAGTTGGGATGGTTCTTGCCTAAAGCCACCATAGTCCAGCAGAGTCTGTGCTGCGAGATGAAGGAGCTTGATTTAGGGCGTCTTCCCAACTCCATTGCTCTGTGAGCTGGCAAAAGCACCTCATTTCTGTGCTTCTATTTCCCTGCCCATCATCTTCAGTTTTTAATTAATGTTTCTGAAACAGACGACCTCCTTCATAGTCTTGCACAAGAGGCTGTTTCTCCCACCAAGCACACCACGCCACTGCTGTAGCTAAAAATAACACTGCCCTTCCACCAGCAGTCGCAAATTTTGGAGGTCTGGAATTCAGAGTTCAGATGACACTTAAAATGAATATATCTCATGCTTTAATTGCAAAGGTGACATGGCTGGAAGTAATTTAACGTTGTCTATGTTTTATAAGGAGTTACCTTGGGAGCCCTTATAAAGTGCTTTGTAGCTCCGATGGGCCACAAGGTGCTAACGAACTGCACCTTGAATGGGGGGAAAAGAAAGAAAAAGCACAGATTAATCTTCCCTTTCTGTGCAAACCCAGAAGCAGCTTGATAAAAGCTGGGTATAACCACGTTCCCTGATAAAGAAAGTTAGTGGCATTCTTTTTAAATACACCAAAGATTTTTATTACCTCTACGGTTTTCCTTAGAGGTGGCAACGCTTAACTTAGCTGTTCTAATTGTGATCACAGCCCCTGTGCTGTGTGCTTTTTTTTTTTTTTACCCAGTGATTAATGAGCTGTACTTTAGCTGTGATAACTGCTTCCACGGAAATAAAACCAGTGTAAGCAGTTTAGTGTTTTATTTAACTTTATTCTTTCAATAACAATACTGCTAAATAATCTGTCTATGTATTTCAAATAAAGTGGGTTACTCACCTGCACCCAGGCAGTTGTGCTTACTCAAGTAAGAATTACCAGTGATTAGACAACTTGGGCATGATGAAACAAACATGCGAAACAGGGCCTTAAAAATTATTTACATCGTTCATAAGATTAAAATATATGTGTGTTTTTTTTTTTTTTTCTAAAAAGTATATATTCATGTGCGTTGGAGAATAAGGATTTTACTACTAATTTCCTTTTTCCATTTCTGATTCACCCCTAAAAATGCTCAAAGTATAAACATCTATAAAACTAGTAAATCTTAAAAACATGAGAATTTGTAAATAATTTTCCCCACTTCGTACTGTTGTTAGAAAAGGACAATAAACAACACTTTTTTTTTTTTTTTAAGTCCATCTCATTAGGAGGCATTTGGCAAAGCACTCGGGCGTACAAGCTAACCCAGAAGGACAGGACCCAGGCTTCGTTACGTTCCAAACACTTCTCATACCAGGGTAAGTTTAAGGTGGGTGAGGGTGATTTTCATTACATAGCAATTAACGTCATAACTACTTTTTCTACAAGTTACCTCAAGGAAGAAGAAAGAAAATGCTCACACTTGTGCCCAAAGTACCAAATAAACAACAAAAGTGCTTATACTTCTTTGATCAGCAAACTAACGCGACGGTTCCCTCGCTGTGCCCCTTCGGGCTGCCGTTTTAACAGGCTCTAAAGCGGTTATCGACAAGAAGTTCTCTATTTCTCAATACAAATGATAAACACTTGCTTATCACAATAGTGCAAACAGGGAGAAAGAAAAGTGCTGTCGACGTACGTAAACTGCACAGGGGGGGTGGGGGGGAGAAGAGACAGAGGAACATCATGACTTTGCAGCGCTGCTTCAGAGAAATCAGTAGTACTTTTCTCAGCATGTCAGGCCAAGGGTCGTCCTATCCGTCGTGTCACACCACCGTTACACGGGGAACGGATTTGTTCTTTTTACATATCCTCCTTCACAAAAGCAAATGTGCCTGTTCTTTGTATTGTGCATTAAAAAAGTCTAACGACTTTTTCAAAACGTTAGTTGACCCAAAATGTTAGAATAATTAATAGATACAACTCTGTCTTCCCTTTTTCCCTTTATAGCTTTCTTTGGAGTGCATAGAAAAGGCCACAGTGACACATCACATACAAAAATCAAGTTTAAGTTTTACATAAAATACTCAAGTATTTTTAGCATTT
>NW_009646928.1:7523778-7569741 GCF_000708025.1 Charadrius vociferus | reverse complement strand
TTAGATAGATCGTTATCTTGTTTCTTGGACAGATGACATATTTCACCTATAAAGTTAGGCACTTAACCCTAGTATAAATAAGAGTATAAGGGGAAGTATGTGTCAGGAGGATCTCCTTACAGAACAAGGAACACTGTCACTGCGACACTCCTGACCCTGGGTGTCACAGTGCAACAGGTCATGAAACGGAGCAGATCTCTTCTGTGTTTTGATCCAGAAGAAAATCGCTCAGGTCTAATTTCAGAGTAGATTGAAGACATAAGATAGAACTCGGTATGTCTTTCTCTAAATTACTACTCTAAGTGCAGGGTTTCTTATTTAATTAACGCTTAGGTGCAGATACTGATTTTTCCCTGTAAACATTCCTTCTATTTGTGCTTTTAAAACTTTGTGAAAGGAGCTGTGAAAAGAAACTGAACCATTTACTTAAAGAACAGTTATGTCATGGGATAAACCCTAACATTCATGCCTTTGCTCTAATAGGGCTGAGGCTTTTACGGTATCTTGAGTTCTGGCTGTATTTGCAGTTAGCCCTTAATTGGTATTTTTGTTAGCCACACCACCACCTTCAGGGGTAAGAGTAGTGATCCGCCAGCTTGCCACAGTCTCGAGCATCAAATATTCTATGTTTATTTAATTTACTCCTGGATGGCATGGGTTTAGCTCAGGGTATTCCCCGTAACTCTCTATTCAAAATGTACGTTCTACATTCCAAGGAAAATTCTTCTCTCACCACTATGGGGGTTTTGTGTGTCTTTGGCAGGGGAAATCACAAAACGATGTTCATCTACTGTAACAAGAAAATTTAAATTCTGGTTGGATGTGCATAAAAACTTGGTTGTCTGGTAACTTCCTTCTCCCCCGCTATGTCAAAATTTATAACTGCAGTTACGAAATCTGTTACACAAAGACAATTTGTCTCCTACTTTTCACCTTTGTGTTAGCTTCTACAGGGTAACCCAATGCTAGCAGCAAAACCTTTACAGCATACCGAAATGGTACCTCATTTGGCAGGAAGTTATTGATGGATAATTGTACAGAGTTATGGAATTCATGCTGCAATTTTAAGTGCATTCATTAAGGTGATGTTGCATGAAGTGCTGTTGGCATTAATTATTCCATTAAAAACTTTCCAGTAAAAAGAGAAAATACTGTAAATTAAAAAACATCACAGAACTCTAGAAACCTTGCACCTTAAATGGCTGAGGCCAAATGTAAATCATTACCACGGACTTGAATAAAAATTGCACTTGTATAAAAGACCAAAATTTAGCCCACATTAATAACCTTCTTATTACTTTTCCAAAAAGAAGTAATAAAACATCAAGTAGTTCATTCCTTATGGCTTCACACAGTGAAGTTCACGCTAAATTGCCGAGAAGGAACAGTTTCTCAATAGCTATCTTTTGTGAACACATCATCAGTTTCATCATCATTCATCCCTCTTTGGTAGCGTACTGAAGAGAAGGCACTCCAGTGAAGGCGCTTCTTTTTATAGAGATACCACACTAATCCGACGATGAAGACTAAGATAATTAGCAGGGCAAATGCTACGGCTACCCCAGTATGATTAGAACCTGTAACAGAACAAAACAAAACACAAATAGTTATTCTTTAAGAGTTTTGGTAAGAATATTTTCTCATGGGGTTGATGCTTAGGTAGCTATACACTAAGACTGCACATGTTTACTTGAAGTTAAGGCAAACTGCTTCATCATATCAATAGTTCTCACCACATGGCAAGTTAGGTTCCCATATGAGTCAGCATCTACTAGTTTATTTTGAGCATTCTGTTGGTAATTTCCTAATCATATTTAGGTTGGAAGGGATCTCTGGAGGTCAAAAAACCTAATAGCAAATGCTGCGCTCATTTCGAATGTTGTGTATTTCAGAAATGTTGTGAGTTTCTGGACTCTCTCGGAGCAGAAGGGAACTGTGCTTCCCTTGGACTGAAAAGATCTTGTTGAGGTCTTCCTTAGCAGGATGACGTTGAATCTGTTCCTGCATTTCCACTTCAGTGAAGATGTACACAAAAGCAGAAAGATTCCGCTACTTCTCAGGAACTTGTTTGCTTAACGCTCTGGTGACTGCTTTTTTTCGCAGACACAGCAGAGTATGAGGAAGTAACACGAGGCGGGAGTTTTTCCTGG
The DNA here is from genome assembly GCF_000708025.1 of Charadrius vociferus. Classification (NCBI taxonomy): domain Eukaryota; kingdom Metazoa; phylum Chordata; class Aves; order Charadriiformes; family Charadriidae; genus Charadrius; species Charadrius vociferus. Next base: position 7,567,591 of record NW_009646928.1, on the reverse strand, counting down.
AGCTGCAGGGCACCATTTTCAGAAGTGTTTCTGTTCCCACCTACACAGACTCACCCATGAGAGATACACTGTGGTAAGAAGCGATAGCAACTGCTCTATGCTCTCTTTCAAGTGGAAATTTCAGTTCTCTCCCTTACCCTTTAAGTGGAAAGTGAGAGCCGGGAGGAGTAAATTCCTAGAGAATTTGTCCCTGAATGCAATTTCATGGCAGAACAGCAACAGAGGGCTCTTGCTTAGGCAGCAGGACTTGACAGGTTCTTTGGTCAACTGCACTTCCACTATTTCAACACAGACTTTCCCCACCAAAAAAAGAACATCTTGAAAATAGTCACTACAAAATTAAGTCTCTGCAAAAAAATCAATGCTTCCGTACCTAAAGGGGCTTTACAAACCACTCTGCTTTGACTGCGACTGCAGTCGACTTTGGACCACGTGCCAGTTGTGGACAGGATAACACTGCATTTTTCATTGACTTCTGCCGTTCTGTTTTCCCAGTTGGCATAATGAACTGATGAGCCGTCGAGCCAGTTCAGGGACTGATCTGTTGGGGTAAAAACTTTGCTTAGTTTAGGTCACTGAAACATGCTGTAATGCTACACAATGTCATTCACAATCTATTGATTTCTTTACATTGCTAAAAAAATCAGAGCTCACGGACTATCCTGTATATTAAAAGCAATAAATATGAACACATCACTTTTAGCCCCACCTCTTTCCTTGATCTTTAGCCTTTGATGCATTTGCAGCTTAACTATTAGGCACCAATGGCAATGTTGGGGAAAACTAATTCCAGCAACTCCTGGCCATCTTAAATGTGCAAAAGGAGGAGACTTAAGCTACAATGAAGTCCAAAAGGCTTTATAATGCTAAATGCGGGATTCCAACCTCAGGCAGGAGTTACTGTAGGCTATCAACACTACAAAACTGTATTCTTATATGAGGATTTACACGTTTTTATTTACCACATGAAACCCTCCTGCTCATACATGGTTGCTACTTCTTACCTTTCGAGCTCTGAGCCAGGCCAAGCCATACGTTCTTGGTGATGAGATCGTTTTCCTTTATGTGTGTGCTCACAAATGCATTTTCTTCAGCATCTGCTATAGTCAGAAGGGTTGATGAGGGATCTAAGGGGAAGAGGAAACTGGTCAGAATCACAGCTTCAGAGATTTTTTTTCATTGTGCTTGTACTTTGAGTTTTCTGTGGGAACAATTATTATGGGAAAAGATTTGCTGATCTGGGTTTGCGAAATTAGCTTGAAGTAACCTGCAGAATAAAGACATAACCCCCCCATTTCCTAAAATACAGCATGTTATACAAAACTGTTTCAGATGACTGGTTATTTAAGCAGGTCATGCAAAATAAAATTAGAGTGAACTTACTGCAGCTGTGGACTACATACATGGATATGCCACATTCAGAATGATTAGTCTTGTCCGAGCAATAAGCCCTTCTCAAAAACACACTTGAACAAAAGTTCAACATTTTGCTGAGTCGTTACTTTCTAAATCAATCCCTCATTGTGCCTCAGGTTTTCATATACACTATTACAGCCACTAAGGAGTAAGAGGGAGGAAAGGGTATACTTTGGAAACAGGCTTAGAGTGTACCCACTCTTTACAAGTATATGCAAATATAAGCCAGAAGCTTCATTTAGAGAAAGATCCTTTTCTCTTTCAACTACCAGGTCAGGTAGGACTCAATAGAAGAAACTGCATCCAGGGCTGGGACTACTTGCACCTTTTCTTTTTCATCCTACATGGCGAATTCAACTTCACATTGTGAGATAATTCAATAAAAGAAAGTTATGACAATCACTAGCTTCTAAGCTAAGAAAGTGATTACAAATTCTGTAAGCGAGACTGCTTAACATCACCTTCCGCAATACAATTCCCCACATAGCTTATCAAAGAAGAGAGAAAATCCTTTAATTTGACATAAAAGTAAGTTTTTAGTGATATTATGTGCCTTAATAATTATCTATAAAGTACGTGCTTTGAACCATTTGACAGGTTAGCAAGCTCCCTGTTAGCAAGCAGCTAATGCAAGGATGTAATAAGAAAGCACTGCTAATAGCTCTGACTTCATAATAAAGTTAATTGTATGCAAATAAAATGGTTTCCTCCAAACTGTAAGCCTTACATTTCTGAATCCTCTACCAATGGCTCTCTGCATTTTACTTGCAGATATCCATGTGCCGTATCCAGATATCTGCAAATTGCAGAGTTTTATCAAAAACCTCAATCAGATGTTCAAAGACAAAGATTGCTGATACTTTTCCTAAGCTGAAAAGGTGAAGTATAACCAGCGTAGTTTTTTTGGTTGTTGGGCTTTTCTTCTTCGTTTCAAATAACGGACTAATTACAAGTAGTAACGTGATAAAGAGTCTAAACATACTCAGTTTCTGGCAGACTTTCTTAGCATCTTCCACATTATATACTGAAAAATTGTAGAACGCCATGTCAAATGCATAACAGTGATCCTTATACTGTATCCACTGTAGGGTACCACTAATTTGCGGGCATCCCGGAGCTCTGCTCACTTGCTTTGGCTGCAATTGTCTCTCTGCAAAGAAAACAAAAAAATTGAAGTTATTTCTGCTGCAGGAGTTTGTGCGTAGTCTCTTTGTAGTAAGAGAACACTAAGTATTATAAGGACTACTTCTCCTCCCAACAACCATGATTCAATTAGCTTACATTGCTTCTTCATGTGTCATAGACCAATTTATTTGAAAAAGAGCGTAAGACAAGTCTCAGAGGCACGAGAACCATTTTTTTCTTGCCTTTTAGGGGGTTTTGAAGTCTGCTGTATGTGTTTGATAAGGATTTCTATTCAGAAAAGATACATACAGTATGATATTCATATCGCAGGTGATCAAAAAGTGACCAGGATTAGTTTTTCATGACTGGAATAGAGAGAATTAATCTCCCTTAAGTATTAAAAAGTGTTTTATCGCTCCTGACAGACAACTCTTCTTAAAGAGTCATGTAGTTAATGTCATGTAGTGTTTCATCCTTCATCTCTAGTTCTAAATACAACATGTAAAGATAGAATACATAAGAAAACTACACAAAGTATTAAAAATAACACTTACTGTTTGGAGGGCTATAGCAGATGGCACCTTCAGCAACATTTGTACATTTTGTACGGTTCCAAGATCCTTTAGTATCCAACAGAACACAGTTCTCAGTAGTATTTGAGTTCTCTAACTCCCAAGGATAGTAGTCAAAGTCACTTCCATCTGACCATTCAAAATTAGCTTTACTTCCCTAATTAAAGAAAAAACCCACAACTTTTAAATCACAGCATATGGTTGTGGTTTAAATCTTGTCGGTCATTAGTAAGTCACGTAGCAATATTTATCCCTTGTAGAGTTTAAAATTAAAATGCAGGTGGCCTCATTTTCTAAATCCATACTAAATAAACGTACAACACAGTTCGTGTTTTCCAATCAATTCTTAACGCAGAAATCCTGCTTATTTGTGGGAACTGTGAAAGCGGTGTGGCATGTTTGTAAACCTGCAACGTGTCTTGTTTTATGCCGTGGGGAACGTTTTACTTAATTTCATCCTGCTGTATCATTTAAGCAGTCTGTTTTCCTTGCTAGGAACATTATTAGATAAAGTTGCAAACTGCTAAACTGTCGAGATGGTCTCCATGAGTAAAGCTGTCCAGCTCGGGAACGGTTTGCTGTGCTAGCAAACCTACTTCAGATACGCTGCTGGGAACCCATGACAATGAAAGGTGAAGTTGTGAGAAGCGGAGGGACCCATTTGGACCAAAGGACGGGCAGAGGTAGCAAAGGTACGCGTAGAAATCACACACCTCTCCCTGCAGAGGGGTATTGCTGCCAATGAACGACCATGGCCAGGTCTGGGGAGTAGGGTGGGGGGCCACAAGCTTTTGGCCCCAAGGTTAAGCAGAAAGAGGAGGAAGATCTGCAGCTGTCTCTTGCTATGCCTCCTGGCAGAAGGGATGCACAACTTGCTAGACAGCCAGTTCCCGAGCTGCCTTGGAGAGCCAGTCCTGACCTGGAGGAAACAGGCTCCGTCCAGCCTTGTCTGACTGTGTTTGCTAATGGAATCTGATCCTACAGAGGGCCATAAATCTGGAGCCTCTAAAGGCAGTGTTGCAAATCGCACTTCCTCGTGCCACCAGGCATTACGTGGGACCTTTATGTTATTTTAAGATTTCAAGGATTTGGAAAAACATCTCAGTGTGGCTACATACACTAAAATTTAATATACTTTAACATATGTTACATGTGGTTGAAAAAGAAGGTGATTTACTACATGGAATAGAAATTCCAAGAAACTGGAAAAAAAGCATGAGGAAACATTTCCTATCCTGTGCAGAAAATTATTTACAAGCTCTGTTACGGAGGTTACCAATAGTATATACTCACATCATGAATTGACAAGCCGAGCCACAGAGGATAGCCATCCTGCTTGACAATATCTTCTAGAAATAGCTGTTGTGATTCACTGTGTACACTTGCTAAATCGCTCCTATTGTGTTTGCATTCTCTCAACGCCTCATACCATGTCAACTTTTTCTGAAGGATCCTGTAAGTCCTGTTTCCATGTGGAATCGACTCAGGCAACGGAGGCTTGTGCTGTTGGGGTCCTAGTTCAAAGAATAAGATGACAACAAGTTTTGTGCACTTCCTTTGTGTTACTAGGAACATACAGAAAGCATTAAAATCCACCTATATCAATGTAACTCAAGCATTAAAAGTGTTCAGTACAGGCCACTGTATCAAGTAAGTCATCTTCTGCTACTTTGAAGATGGGGAGCAGTTGATGGAGGAGTACAGCAGACACGTTCCTCCTGATCAGAATATTCTAGCTGTGATGCACAGCCTGACCATAAAACCCCAGAAGCCCATGACAGCTGTGCCATGCATTTCACTGGGAGCAAAACCGAAGCCTTATCTAGCAGGTACTGCAGAACCAGGACTTAAATTTTGAACCCTCATCCAGCACTCCAATGCTACACATAAAGCTTCTCCACTACTTACCCCTTTCGATTTTACAGGCGAGAATACTGTACACGTTATAGTGATGAGCATGCCAACTCTGAGAATAATTATAAATATCCCAAAACCCATCAAGATTTACACCAGCAAAAAAACTGTTCTTCTTTATGTTCGGTCTTCCCAGCCTCCAGTTATTGTAAGTCAGATGAGTTTCATCATACCACTTCAGAACTTTATCTGTGGAAAACATTGCACATTTATTAAAACATTGGCATTATGTGTACAAATACCATTTAACTTTGAATATATTAATGACATTAGCAGATATTCACTTTGAAAAAAAATGCAGGGATACTCTAAGTTACTGTAAATCAATTCCATATACAGTATTAAATATGTTAGCACTACTCATCCAGGCCCTTTTAAGTCCTGCTTTCCAGGGAAATCAAATCTAGACTAAGCAGAACATAATGGATGTAATTATCACTCAAACAGAAAGCATGCCTGGTTATTTTTTTCTTGAAGATAAATATAAAGCATTATTATAGATTTGCATTCAGTTTCACTTTAGTTGTATACTGAAACACACAAGAAACATGCACTTAAAATGCTGCAAACTTTGTCTCCAATCCAGTTATTAAGAAAAGAACCTTAAATCTTACCACTGTCATCATAAATCACACCCAGCCAGACCCATGTAGCCAGACCGCTGAATGAATGAAGCTGTTCAGTAACGAAATTATTCTCTTCTTCATCTCGAACGCTCAGAACAAATGCTTCCGGGTCTGTTGAAAATTTTTTAAAATTAATTTCTTACAAATTCCCCTTTCAGTTACAAAAAAAATTAGGTCTCTTTTGCTATTATTGTTAATAATTATTACAGACAGGTCAAGAATGAGTAAAGGTTAGACCTTTATAACATAGTAACTAAGTGAACAGTGCGAAAACAATTTTCAAAGGTGTTCTCAACAGTGCTTCCCCTGCTTTTCTGGATAAATGAAAGACATGAACTCCAGAGATATTTGTGGGTTCTACTGTCACTTCAAGTTGTATATAGTAAAAATTCTCTGCACAGAACATAAAAATATTAGCAATCTTCCCTGATTTTCTTGAACAGTATTAAGAAAACAACTGAATTGAAATCAGTTAATGAAAAGATGCATGTCTGAAGTGCCATGAGCAACGGTTTAATAGGAGGGAAGCTGTTCCAAAGCTTACAATTTGTTCAGGACAGATAGGAAAAGCCCACGCGCTTTTCTGAATTGGACTATTCTCAGTCTGATTATTTTGTTCACCTAAGTGTTTCACGCAGCAAGGGGGGAAAAAACCCCCCATGAATTAAATGTGACTGTAAAGCCAAAAATGTTGCCAAGGGGACAACAATTACCCAACCTCTTTAAAATCTGCATGTTATAAAGAGAAAAAGACCCAAAGACAACCTTTCAATTTTTCAGAGCTCTCAGAATTCTTCGCTGTCTCTCTCTCAAATTCTACCCACGCTCTGGCACCTTTTATCAGAGTAGTGCAAGGGCAAACAGCATTTGGCAGCACAACGCCAATGCACATTCCCAAATGCTACAGCTTTTCTCATCACTCACTTTGCTGTCATTGTAAGGCAGTGACTCAGATCTAGAACTCATCTCCCTCGAGCTGATAAGTCCATAAATACCTGTAGTATGACAAAATACTTACTCATTTTCTTGCATAAATGATGAGCTTCTTGAGACTTCAGTTCTCTCCATCTATTTTTTGTTATCATAAAAGTGTAACAATTGTTTCTAAATGATACCCAGGGTGTATTTTTAATCTTATGTGGGCACTTCACTTGTGTAACTTGTTCTTTTTCAGTCTTCTCTAAAGAAGGGAAAGATGACACTCAGGACATGATTTAACAACAACATTTAAACTTACACATCAGAAAACACTTTCAGGTACAATTTAAAAACATGCAAGACAAATTAGGTATCATCCTCTAAATGTGTAACACATTGTTGCTTTCACTTTCCTCATAATGGGATTATCCTGGTCTCTAAATTGGAGAGACATGGATTCAACAGATGGACCACTCAGTGGATAAGGAACTGGCTGGACGGTCACATGCAAAGAGAGTGGAGACCAGTGATGAGTGGTGTTCCACAGGGGTCGGTACTGGAACCTGTGCTTTCAACATCTTTGCTGGTGACATGGACAGTGGGATCAAGTGCACCCTCAGCAAGTTTGCCGATGATACCAAGGTATCATGTGTGGCAAGGTAGACACACTGGAGGGAAGGGATGCCATCCAGGGGGACCTGGACAGGCTGGAGAGGTGGGCCCAAGCCAACCCCATGAAGTTCAACAAGGCCAAGAGCAAGGTCCTACATCTGGGTCAGGGCAATCCGAAGCACAAATACAGGCTCGGCAGAGAACAGATCAAGAGTAGCCCTGAGGAGGAGGACCTGGGGATGCTGACTGATGAGAAGCTCAACATGAGCTGGCAATGTGGAATTGCAGTCCAGAAAGCCAACCATATCTGGGGCTGCATCAGAAGAAGTGTGGCCAGCAGGTCAAGGGAGGTGATTCTTCCCCTCTACCCTACTCTCGTGACACCCCACCTGGAGTGCTGCGTCCAGCTCTGGAGCCCCCAACATAAGAAGGACATGGACCTGTTGGAGTGGGATCTTCTTCCATATGTAAGTGGGAGAGTTTAGTGTGCAACCATCTTACAGAAACACTGCAAAGGTAGAATCAGTTGACAATATGAAGGGTACAGTCTGGCCCAAGGCACCTGTGCTGAATTCATTTGTAAGGAACATGTGGATTAAGACCAAACAAGCGTATGCACCCCTATTTGAAGTTTGCTTCTTTTTTTCCTGGCATGCAAATCAGCCTGTCTGAGGAAATGTCATGTTAAAAAAAAAAAAATGTAGTTTTGAAGTTACAATCTGCAATTCTCAAACATTCTTCATAATAAAACAAAAATTCAGCTTTTATAAGTATTATGCTAGGATACCTACTTTCGGATACATAGCAAATAGCACCTCGATTTTCAGAGGAACAGTCAGAAGTTTTCCAGAAGCCATCAGTATCCAAAAACACACATTCTTCGCTTGTTTCTTCATCATCTTCAGACCAGCGACTAAAACTAACATGTTTTCCATCAAGCCAGCCATAATGTTTTCCACCCTAACATTGTATAAGTAAAAGGCATGAGTTTACATAGTAAAAAAATATTAGGAACAGAAAATGACATGGTAATATATTTACATTGCCTAGACATTTACAGTGTCTTCAGTGAGAACTCTAAGTGTTCCACTGCCCTCATGTTCTGATCTGGTCCTCACAATAAAAAAAATAAGTTTTGCAGTTGCAAAAATATGATTTAGCTGAAGTGGATGGCAAACTATCAAATGTTGATATTTAACTACTATGCTTATGGAAGAAGGCCTGGCAATGACATGTCCAAATTGCATCACTTGCACCTGTAAATCAATGGTGGATATAAATATCTGGTCTTGGAAAACTGATAATATCTGAAAATAAAGCCCAGTCTCAGCTACTCCACACTGAGTTGAAAATAACCCATTAAATACTAAACTGATTTAATAAAGCAGATGTGTTCCTGCCCTGGAGGATGCAGGATAAATAAGAAAAAACCTACATACAACAAGCACGCCATCCTTTAACAATCTTACATTTAGAGGTTTTATCCAGGAAATCCCCCTGCTGCTTTTTAATTTAACTTATCTTGTATCTTTCTCTTGTGTCTATAATTCCAGCACTGGAGTAACAAGTTCTGTTGACCAGTATCATTATAATTTCCTTTCATGTGACTTTTTAATTTTGCCCAAATAACAAAGTGTTGCAATAGTGAAAAGCTAGCGCATGCCTGAATTGTACGCAGCAAAATGAATCATTTGATCTTCACTTACAGATAAAGATTCAAAAGAGGAGCAAAAATAGGTTGTTCTGGTTTCCCCACGTTCACAAAGATTAAATGCCTTCCTTTAAAAAAACGTTCTTGATAAAGTATATACTAAAATTTCTATAATTCCCCCCAACTTTGCCTAGGATACTCAGTAGCCCATTACTGACATCGCAAGATCATAACACCACAGATGCTCAGAGAGCACCATCAGCCTTTTGTAGGAAAAGCACTCCTCAAACAAATTTTAGCTTTTTTCTTCCAATTATCTCAAGACTCATGGGCTTGACAAAAAAGACAAACCCTGGAGCAAGCCCAAGCCATTTCATTAACAGCTGAGAAACCTCTCAATCCACAATGAAGATCTTCAAGAGGTCCTCTGGCTAATAAAGGCAAAGCAGTACCTCCTGCATTGACTTTTCCAAAGATAAAACAAACAGGAGGAAAAAAGAAAAACCCACTAATCTGCCTCAGGGATGTCTCCTTCTAACTCAAAACACAGGCACAAATAACATGAAGTAACAACACAGTCTAAGTTCAGCTTTAGAAATGTATCTCCAGAAGCGTTCAATGATTCCTTCTGGATTTTATTTGCCACTTCTAGTTTCTCCCTTTTAAAACAGATTTTGGGTTGTCTTTCTAGAGTAGTACTGTAAACAGTGGCAATGATATTCATTAACAAAAGAGACAAAGCTGGTTCAGTGATATATATTGCTGCTACCCTACAACACATCCCACTTCATCCTATAATCTTTTAAAAGAATTGTCTCATCATCAATCCGTCCAGTGGAGTTCAACAACTATGTAACTTGGAGAACTGAAGATTTAGAACGTGGATCTTGAGACCTTCCAGATGGTTATCCCGAAATGAAAACAGTTACCCCAGAAACTAATTTTTCACTGCATTTCTCCATCCCAGTTTCCGTTTCACACAACTCTAAAAATTACCTTAAGCCACAGTCTGAGGGGAAAGTAAAACTTACATCTCTGCTGAAGAGTCCAATCCACAATGGATAATTACGAAGGGCAGCCTGAACAGCGAGAAAAGCCTGCTGGAACTGATCTGTGATGCTAACCAGCTGCATCTTGTTATTTATGCATGCAGCCATTGCATCATCCCAGGACAAATTCTTCAGAATTACCATGTAGTGAACATTTTGATAGCTCAGTGTTTCGTTAAGGACTGGCTCTGCCTGGTTATCAGCAGCTCCTATAGGCAAGAAAGAAATCCAGTTATTAGATGGGTAAACACTGGCATACATTTGAAACTCCCAATTTCTCTGTAACAAACAGAAAAATCTGTTTGAATTCTCCCTGGGGGAAAAATAAATAAATAATTCTTAGACCGTATACTATGCTAATAATTGTAGTTAGAAGCAAATATCTTTGACACTTTAAATAGAAAATATAGAAAAGGAAAAAAAATAAGAAGGATTATTTTGAGCCAATCTATTTTTATATATCCCTCTCTCAACTTAGGTTCACATCTTTTTATATTTGCTATTTTTAACTAACTGGCAAATAATGTTAAGAATCCTATTTATTGAACTGAAAACATATTCTAGAACTTTAATTAAAATACAAGAATGGGAGAGAGTGACTGCTCTCTGCTGCAATATAGCAACAGCCAAACTTGACTCATTTATCTCTGTGGAGCCTGTGGATTTATGCTTATGCGAATCTAATGAGCCACAAAACTTGTCTATGCAGATCTTACAGTGTACAGCACAGTCCCACAATTCCTTACTGCCATCCATGGTATAGTGGGAATTGATTTTGCCTCCACATGTGCTTAACTAATTGCAGAAAATCCACCTTGCATGGTGGGGGGGGTGTATAATTCACTATTTGTGCTCTAAGCACCGCGTGTTATCACAGTTATCAGCATCGTACTGAAGGCATACAGCTCAGCGATGCATAGCAACTGCAGCTAATAAAAGATGCAAACATTCCCATGGGCGGCAAATTAAAGCATGCAAACCTGGCAAGCCCAAAAATTTTATATACTACCAAAAATAAATTGGCTTTCCAAAAGGGAGTAAAGTCCTGAAATTTAAAATATCTCAAGCAGAAAAAGGCTCACTGAGAGGGAGGGGGAAAATTTAAAAATAGCAGTTTACAAACAAGAGGATATAAACGGCTGACTGATAGACCGACGAGGACATTTTCCAAAACACAAGAAGACAGAAACATAATATTAATTTGATATTTATACACAATTTACAGCTTTCAATAGATCAGAAAAGTGACAAGGCTGAAACAGATTGTTTGAAGTGGTTTGTGTCTGCTGCCAAATGCTTTCACTTAGTAAACAGCTACAAGAAAGAACCGTGGAACCAAGGGTGCCACCACACATCGAGGGGTACCAAAGTGGAAACGAGGCAGTAAGGAAAGTGTCCATTTCTGAAAGAAGTAATTCCTGATGATTAACATCTCAAGAAGTTCTGCAAATCACAATCATGCCAAGATTTCCAAGGAACCTGAATCATCTTTTTCCCTACGATAAAGCCCTGGGCAACCTGGACTCTCTCGTAGCTGTCCCTGCGCCCTGCTGAAGTCCCTTCCAGCCTGAATCACCCTTAGATCCCTAACACAATGATGATATAAGACCAGACCGTACCAGGACATATTCTCTGGTGGTCCAAAACCCCTTCTCATTATACCTTCTACAGCTGTGGCTAGAAAGAAGTGCTCAGTATTTTAGTCAGCCCAGACTAATATATTGATCTACACAGACATATGTCAACCTCCTATTAATAAAAATCCCCTTTTCAAATTTTTATGACTACATCTCTTCCGTCCAGACTTCTAATCTGGACACTTGGAATTTCTGAAATATTTGGCACTGAAATAAAAATTTTTTGTGTGTGTTAAACGGAGGGGGAAATCTCTTTGCCTATTTGAGAATGAAGAAGGTGGGTATATTCTTGGGTGCTCTGCACACCTGTTTGTGGGGGTTTTTTTTGTTTTGTTTTTTAGAAGATAGCATGTTAGTTACTTAAAAGAATTATTTACACAGAGGAACATACTCAGAAGTGGGTATGCTGAATGTTAGCTCATAGCAGCAATTAAATGCATATAATAGCTATATATGCGTTTGATCTGATTCCAGTAATTGGTGTCAACCAACCCACACGGCTACATCAGAATATTATTTTTAGTTCAGATTAAGAAAACCCACTCACACCAACAGATCTGTATGAAGCTAGGGAAAGCTGCATCACTCAAAATTAGCACTCCCCACGTACACCCTCAAGGTTTGCTCTGGGGAGACCGATTTCAACGTTAAGACTACATGATAACTCATATTCTGATAGTGCTAAAAAACAGAGGATGTGTTTAAGGAGGATGGAAATGTTGCGAGATTCCTTCCTAGGGCTTCTCACTTCCACAGTTCTGAAGAGGAAAAAGGTGTCACTTGCTTGACCCCTTAATGTATACGACCTCTGTATCTACAGAACATTAAAGGCCGTCTGCTGAAGTATGGTTCCACTGAAACCTCACAGAGTGTCTCAGGAAAATGGATTCCCTCTGAACTGGGCTATGAAAAACAAAAAGGGAAAATTCTCAACGGCTGATAGAAGAGGTCCCAGGTCATCCTCCACACACTGCTTTTCCAAAGTTTACGAGCTCAGTTTCTACAAGAATCTTGCTCTTCAAGTGCAACAATTTCCATGCATTAAGAGGTCTCCTGGCACACACATCTTAACTGCAAACTCTGGCTGTAATTTATTTTAACTCTTCAGACTTACCTATAAGCCGCTGGCATATACCCAAGAAGTGCCTGTCAGCACAAGCAGTGAAATTCCATGTTCCAACATACTGTGATTTGGGATCATTGAGGATTACACCGCACTGATTGTTAAATTCTTCATCAAAAAGCTGAAAACCAGAAATATGCTTATCAGACTCAAATAAGGCATAAACATACTTGCATAGAGAAGGTGAAGTAACACGAGGCTCGGAGAACCTGAGCTGTCTGAACTTGTTTAAGAAGTTTCAAAGGAGTGGTGCAATGCAGCTTACCCATTTTACAAACACTATCAGGTGTCTGGACTCAAAAAGAATTCATAAAGTTAAATGCAGGGGAGAATATTAAATGAAATGATTTAACGCTTAAAATAAATCTCGTCTGTAGGTGTGATTTGATTAAATTTATTATGCTTCACCTCGGGCAGAGCAGCGAGCAAAACACCAATGTATAATGGTTTATAGATGCATTCTTAGTGTAACGGAACCAAGTACTATTGGTGACATCTTTTTGATGACTGTTTCCATGTAGTCTTTAAGTTACAAATAGAAGTTCCAGAAGAGTCACTACACAGTTTTTTTTTTTCTCTGATTTCTTCCTTCACCCTTCAGTGTTTCATATCTCAGTTCAGAAATTGTCATCCAAATAAAGGTAAACAGAACTCCAATACTGTCAGTCCCCTTGCTTGCCAATTAAAACCACTAACTGGGGGATATGGTCTGTTAACAAATTTTTTGGCGCTCCGCCCTCCCCCCCCCCCCCTCACCGACACATCGCTCAGATTCTTTCAGTATTCCATGTTTCATTATTAAATAGCCAAGAGAAGTCACAAGTCAGAACTTACATCCAGTGGAATTTTCCTTAATCGTCCTGTCAGGAGTGGGTGAAAGTTACTATACAGCAGTCTACTGTCATCTATCCATTTGTTTTCCCTTGTGCTGAACAGAAACTGCAAACCAATCCAAATATCTTTCGGCATACCGGGAAGCAAGGACGTTATATAATCTGTTGAGCAGAACAGTCAATGTACATATTGTGGTTCAGACAACAACAGTAAACAGCTGAAAAAACACTTTGCATAAATAAGATAATGCAACCCCCGTTTGTATTAACTTAATTTTCCCAGCACTTTGCGATTGCCAAACGCTTATCAGCCCTTCCTTCCCTAGATAACACCTTTCACGCTGATTCTGTCTGAAAGGAGCAGACTATTGGTATTTGTCCTCCAAATTCTCATCTGAGGAGCAGGTAGTGGATTTAACCTGTTTCGCTGCCCACTACCTTGTATTCTTGCACTTCCATCCAAATTTCAGAAGCTGCTTTTCCACAGGTCTGCAAGATCTTCTGTTGTCTCCCTGAAGAGATAACGGAAGCGCTCCCTCCTGCCCTCTCTCAATTGATGGAGGAGGTCTTATCTCCCATCTTCCTCCCCTACTGATGTACACCGTAAATCAGAATCATTTCTTGGACTCTGGCGGTGTTTGCCCACCCCACCATCAAAGAAAGCAGGACAGGATAAAGAAGTCAGGTTTATTTGCGAAAAAAAACCCAAACAAACAAAAATCCAGCCAGGAAAACCTTAAATGAGACCCCTCTCAATGAGCATTCTGGCATGAAACAATGGGCTTCGGTAACCCCTCAGGCACCAAAGGCATTCACTGAGCACTTGTCTAGATTAGGAAGACAAATTGAAGCTACGTAATTAGCTACTGCCGACATGTCTTAACTATTGGCCACATGCCAGACTAGCCGCAGCCTATTTTCTGAGCTAGACAAAGCCATTGCGTATTTACATGTCAGAGCTATCCGGCCAACTAATGCCACTGGGAAGAGGAGAAGCAGCCTACAGAGAGGGGTGTGCTTCTTTAAGAGGACTGTGCCTTCTTTCCCTATAGGTGGGAAAGAAAAACAAACACAAACCAATAACAAACACTTCCATATGCACCAAACCAGACTATGTAAACATTTCAGAAGGGCTCTGCTTCTGCAACCTTAAAAGCATCCAAAACCAAGCAGGTCTCACATGTATATTCCTGTATGGTTACAACCCTATTCCTCCTCAAAACCAGCAGTGAAAAAAAAATTACCATTCAGCTGCTGCCTGCAGGTACACTAGTGGCCCTCCTAGTCCACTCTCCAAAATCCATTTGGCAAGAGGTTATTTGCTTATAAAGAAAATAGGCACTGCGCACACTGCAGAATTCAAAGGAGCTACTTTAGCTATATCTGCAGAGAACTGTTAGTTATTCACAAGAATACAGGCGCAGATACGGCTGTCTCATTCAGCAGTTTGGCACTGAACACCACTTGCAGCCAATGTGAACACATTTCTTTCTCGCTGCGTTGACCTCAATGACTCTAGTTTGTATGACAGCTGAGAGGCAGGTCCCAAAGGTGGAACCACTCCGTTTTGCAGTCCCTTTGCCTTCCACCCTCCTACCCGTGTCCTGCAGAGCTCACAGGTGGTCGGTTTAGACACAATGCCGTATCAAACTGCTCAGCACACTCAGACACGGAGGGTCCGATGTGCTCCAGTGGGCATCGTCTTTGCCATCTCGTCCCCACGCAGATGGCTGTGCTTGTCTTGAAACAGCTCCCAAGGTGGTTTTCACAGTGCAAAGTCTACAGTGTCAGTTATGTTTTAACTTGCAAAACAAAATACAGGAATGCTCCATTCAGTGGTGACTTCTATCCTCAACCCTTAATGCAAGGTTTGAGAAATTTTTCTTTTTATAACAGGTTAAGATCATACAGAGAAACTGCTCTTCAAACTGGCTCAAACGTTTGCTGACTGCATTTCCATGTTACGTTCGCAGCGATGCAAACCAGAAATCACATATTTAACTGGTCTTGGATTTTGAGAATGCTCCCAGTATGCCTGTAGGTAACTAAGTGATTTTATGCTCGAGTTCTTAAGCAGAACTATGCTGAATTTGGAAGAGAAGCTGCATATTAAAAGTGCCCCCAGTTCAGCACCGTACCTTGCTCAGCTTGATTTGAGATAGATGGAAGAGAGCCTCCAAAAGTTACGCACTTTTCATTAGCAGCATTAAATGTTAAATATTCGCGTTTCATCTTTAGAAAACACTGCAAAATAAACACAATGAAACTGATTTTCATCACAGCATTGCTTTCTATGAAATAACTTGTAAGAAAAGGTTTGTAAACCAACCCTAAAAACTCACTTCTCATTTCCTGCAATAAAACACCATTATTTTTCTCAGAAAGCAAGGGAACTGATAGTAGCTGCATGTGTTTCTTATTCGATTCAACAGAATATAATATAAAATGATGAATAATCCCACTGAATAACTCCTCATTCACTGAGGATTGGAATTCAGTAATTTTTAACTGGCTACACCAGGATCATGTACTGTTTTAAGAATGAGAATTCACACACGAACTCTGAAGTCAGACAGGGTTAGGCCAGGAACCTGCATTGTAATGCGTTATCTTTTGGGAGAAACTACATGGGAACTCTAAAGCTATATTCTGCAATGATGTGAAGTAAATTCGCAAACCTTGGCACAATGCAACGTGCAGATTTGATGCAGGTTCCTTCTTATGTACAGAATAATGGCGGGCCAAATAACAGGAATGAGTCTCACTAAGATTTAAGATGACTGCCTTAAAACATCGTACTGAGAGATACTATAGTATGGCTTGACCTCTGTTGGTTCATTCTGAAAAGCTGCTTCTATTGCTTAAGTGAGTTCAGTCCTTAAGGCAACTTAGGGAGCCAAGTGTCTGCCGGCTTGCTGCCCCCCTGTGATTAACTCAGCAGGAGAATGAAGACGCTTCTGCCACAGAAACCTCATCCTCTCCCTTTCTAGTCCTTCTCTTCTTTCAAAGCAGAGCCCAAGATTAGACAATACAACCAACGTTCTTGGACCTAAACGTGTGGTGATGGGAAAGCAAAAAACCTGAAATTTACTGCTTGGCAATTAAGAAACTATCAATCCTGAATAAGGGACAGAGAAGGGGGAGAGATTATTTTAATCACTGCATGTAATTTTCAAAAGCCACCTCCCAGTCCACTCCTAAACAGAGAAGCTTCTTCCTCACCTCTTTCAGCAGGGCACTCCATCTTACTGGACTATGAAAAATAGGTAAGGGTCATTGCTCTGTATTATCTCCGTACCTTATTCCGGAACTGATGCCAACCTTTAGGGCAAACTTCTCCGACTGGTCGGTAACTGGGATCATGTTTCTCTAGTAAGGAGGCATTATTTTTTTCACAGATGAAGGGCAGTTTCACGTTACAGTTAACTGGGTAATCTGCAGAAATATAAATTTTAAAAACCAGTTACAGTAATGCCCATCATGCTCCAGTTGTCGCCCATACTTTATGACATGACAAAGACCAATTTGAAGTGAAGTCCTTTTCAGCACAACCACAGCGAAGTATTATGAAATCTAAACCATTAAAAGTAACAGCAGAGCCAAAGAAACATACACGATTTCTATCAGACACTAATACAATTTCCCTCAAAATCCAGAGTCTGATCCCTTGCTTCCAGTCATACACGTCATACAGGCAGAAGCAGAGGAAACTTCAAACAGGAAAATCACAAAATACGAAGATTTTGAATATGAGGACTAATCTCATATTCTGGCATCGGGGGGGTGTGACCTAAAGGTCATTAAAGCCAAAAAGGAATCCTTTAACACCCATATGGAGAGCATCTGATATGTACTGCTTTACGTGACTCCTACAGTAACTGGACCGGCTTCCTAGTCAAGAGCAATTTTTGGCTAATAGCGATGAAAACAGGTCAGCAACACACAACAGAATAGTGAGCTTTAAAGTGGAAATGGGAGTAGACAGGAGGAACTAATTGTTCTCCAGGGGTTATACATTTTCCTCAATACAAAACAGTGTTTAAAAAAGGAAATATGAAGCTTCAAGTACCACCAGGTGGCATTTCCATTACTTTGTGTACCTCTTCCAGTATGACTCCACTACTTGATGAAATTTGCATCTCCAGATGCATATGTGGTTCCAAGAATTCAGTCAAGCTCCTCTAACTAACACTACTCTAAGACTTAACCTCCAGAGCTCAGAGTATGTAGCATAAACGCATAAAGGTAACCACCAAAACCAGATTTCACCTGATCAATTTATGTTGCAAAAAGAGTGACTATCAATCACAAGAAACTGTCATCTGAATTCAGGTTTGCCTCTGGTCATCAAGAAATATTATCATGGCTTCTACCATAAGGAAGAAATAAATGATTCAAAATTCAATCAGATGATCGTCAAGAAGCTACTCACTCCTAATTCAATATGAGTTTACATTGAATATAAGAGTTTGGGCAGATCTGTAATTACATTTTTGGGGGGGTTTTTTTGGTGTTTTTTTTTTTTTTTTTTTTATAAATATAATAATGACAGAGAAGGATGAAAAAATAAAGCCAACCTTACCTCTATACCAGTTCTTTCTAGAAACATACCAGCAATCCCTCAGGAATCGATCATGGAAGCGTGAAAATAACTGTAAACTGGATACAAACATTTCAGAGTCAATCTCCAATCCAATGGGATCTTCAAGTGGAAACTCTGATAGCAACAGAGCCAGTGCAAACAAAAATTTGGGCTGGTAACTGTTTCTAGGAGATGCCCTACAACACTGGAAAGGACAGAGGGGGGAAAAACTAGACAAGGAACAAATATGTGGTAGGTTCAGTAGTTATGTACCTTGCCCAAATTAACTGATTTGAGATGTGCAGAACGAGGGTAGGAGGTTATCTATCACCATGCTACAATCGCTGGCACGTTGTCAGGACAAGTGAGGAGAATGGGCAATAGCCCCTGTTTCATTGCCAAAGCAGTATATTGCTACAGTGCTTTGGCAAGTGAAGAATTTTCCTTGTAAGAAGCCTGTGATCCTTTGCTGCAGCCATGAACGGCACGATGCAATGTTTGCTCTGAGTCATCTCAGCTCTACAGGGCTATACGATAAGGCCTCCAAGATTTTGGCACTACCTAACTGGAAGAGTGATGTCTTAAACCAGTTCCAGATTGCCTGGTTTCATGTATTTCTCAGCTGCCCTCAGACAGGGTTTTTTTTCAGATTTTTTTTTTTTCCAGTTCCCCAATTTTTAACAGAACACAGAAGTGAGCTTAAAAATCCATTAAAAGCATTTTAAAGATCAATGGAATACATTAGCTATGAGGACCACAGATTTCAAGGATTCACATGACAAGACTAAGATGTCAAAGCCCAACAACCTGAAATTTAGAGGCTCTGAGTCACACAAGAAACGCATTATGAATTTAGTTATTACTGTTAATTTGAATTAAATTTTTGATGTTGATAATGCTTGTAGTGGGAATGGAACTCAGAATTCGGCAGCTAATGAAAATATTTCAACAATATTTTTAAATAGACCCACTTTCTAGTTGTACACACATACTGTCTTAACCACTATTTGCTTTGACTGAGCACTGCACAGTTCTACTCTCTGTTTTAGGTACTCTACCAGCTGAGTTTAGGATGGCAAGAACTGGTGAGGTACGTGTGAACAAAGGCAGAGAACAGTGGTCACTGACTAATGCCATATTGTTTTCTATCTTAGTTTAAATTATTTACGTTACTTCTTGGGGATGATACAGAAGAAGTAATGTTTTACAAATTTGGGGACAAAATATTTCCCTTTGGAAACTATTCTAGTTAACTATATTCCTAAAAAGCACATCAGAAAAAGCTTACAATAAAGCATCCCATAATTATTCTACATACGGTGAATGATAGCTGTAGCCATAATCAATAAACTTCAGCCACCACTTCTGTTCGCTGTCCGATAACTGTGGAAATAAAGAACAAAAAACCCAGTATTTTACAACCCATAGAGAAAGAGCTCCAGACTCTACCAAGGATAAATCAATGACAAAATTAATTTTGATTTTAAACATTTCTAAAATGTGTAGGGATTACATTCTTCAGCAATAGGAAAGGATACAGTTTGAGACAGATATGCTAAGTAGATGGACCCCTGCACCTACTAGAAAAAAAAAGCCCACATTTTCCACTCTGCTGGATAAAGCTACAGGAAATCTTGCAGCACTGTCCTACGTGTGTGCATCATTCCCACAAAATTCATAGCAGGAACTCTACCAGACAACCAGGACATAGCTGCAAGCTGCCTAAAGCTGATGTTGCTCCTTTCTTCTTCAGAATAATGCTGTTCCTCCAGCAGACAGCCTAACAACAAGTAGTTCATGAAAAGACTATAGAGATTTAGCAGGTCAAATCCTTGATTTCTCCTGCGTTGTAATTTCTCCTTGCAGATAACTTCTTGTCAGGAGAAATTTCATGAAGAGCACCTGGAAGCTGCTAATTTCAGAAGGTATTGTTGTCTCACGAGCAGTAGCACTGAAGAAAGGCAGTAACAGAGGTGCTCAAACTTGAAATGTTTCTGAAACTTGGAATGTTTTGGTAAGATTCCTTAAAAGAATGCACGTTCATGCTATGAACACCACAAACCCCTTTCAGTAAAGGCTATCAGACAACCAACGCATTTCTAATTAAATTCTCTCATCAGGTGAAACATGATGTGCTGTCCCATGCATAAAACTAAGAACTGGCACAACTGTTAGTGAAGTATTTGCAGACAATGGGATGCTTACATGGTGGTCCTGTTATGACACTTTCTCTCCATTTGGAGGTGAGGGTTTTTTTTTCCCCCATGTTGTTAAGGCTACTTTTAAATTAAAAAAAAAAATTCTTTTACAAGACCGTCATTAAAATAATGCTCTTTCGACTCATCTTTTCCTTGTAAGTAGGATTAAAAACTATTAAGGCCAACAGGAAAAGAAAGAAATTAAGCATTAACATTTTCTTATATTGGAAAAACTGACGAGAAAATTTCCCTAAAAGGGAAAGTATCCATTAGACAGATTACACCTCCTTACCTTTTCTATTTGAGATAGTATTGTCCTGAGTTTTGGGTAAGAATCCACAGAGGCTAAATCACTATCATTTTTTTGACAGTAGAAAACAGCTTCCTGGAAGCTCAGGTTTTTATCTGGTACAAACCACAGCTCAGCTCCATCAACAACAAGTGGGGCTCCATGAATTCCAATTTCATCTATGCAGAAGAAATATCACACACGTAAGAAATAAGTTCTGAAAAACTCAGCCTTTTGTTTTCTGAATGTAATGAGAAATTTCAGATTGACACTGGGAAGAACCAACACTCCTTCTTGCATTCTGAGCTCCCAGATTCTAATTCTATCAGTCACGACCTTTGCTGGTATCAAACAGGTATTTACAGTAGTAATGTAACAAAACTAAGGAAAGATGTAGAGTATTAACAACTATATAGACAGAGCAGAAGAATACGCAAGTAAGTGCATTTACCTGGTATGTACCACTCAGGTGTCTTTGGAGTGCTACCTGTCCAGAGAAAAAAAAAGGAACAGACACTTCAAGTTCACCTTTTAACAAGACTGTGGTCACCAATAACGGACTTGATGTATACTACTCATGCTTTTAATAATTTAAAATAAGGTTTAATAGTTTAAAATAAGCTCACGTAAAACTCATGGGAGTTTTGCATACCTCGGTCTTAAACAACGGGGGCATTTTTTCTCCCAAGCGCAATACAAGCATCAAAGTAGTATATCCACCCGTATCTCCCCACAACAAAAGGTTTCAACCCCTGAAATGCCTTTTAATGAACAAACAAAACGTAAAAGCCCATTGGGTTACAGCACTTTTCACTCTGCATGGAAAAAACCTGGATCTCTGCAGATACGCCATGCCGTTCTTACATATTCCCACTCCTCATCTTGCTACAACGAGGAGTTAGTACTCCAGTTTGACCAGAAGGCGGCTAATTCACCTAAGGCTGAAGCAAACTGTACACCCAAGAAGTCTGCGGTCAGACATCCGAAAGAGTAAATGAAGTCCACAAATGCTGCAACTCGGTGGGTTTTATCACCTCGCCTAACAAAAAGCCACTTCTCACTTCACAGGACAAGAAAGAATATGGCAGCAGTGATACTGCATCCTCCTCATGGTCATTTTCTGATGTATCTTTGAATATTCTAAGTGCACATCTGTTTGTGTGTGACATAGGTGAGAGACCTCTTAACAGCTCAGAAAGGAAACGATAAAAATATTGTTTGCAAAGTTTCTGTTACTCGGCAATAATGACAAGTCAGTGGTAATAAATAATACACTATTTTATAGGATTAAATGGATGTAATTGGAGTTTACCTTTTGTTATCTGACAGACCCATTCAAGTTTAGCTTCGCAATCAAAAGGCTTAAAGTAATAATCCAGGTCTCTGCCTTCATGGAAATAAAATCTCCAAAATGATCTTCGTGAAAACTGAGAGGTCTGTATAAAAGTGGAAACAGAGAACGGAGTTAGCATGAAACGAGAAATGAAACTGTTTTAAAAAGGTACTTTGGCAAAGTCAATATATTTTACTATGGTTTTAGTCCCACAACTTATTTTGCCGAAAATGAGCAGATACCACTGTAACTCTTCAGCAACAATTCTCCATGGTAGCCAAGTTTGTGAAGCAATGAGGGAAAGGACTTAAGCCAGTCTACATACAAAAGTCTCTTCTTGCAACGTTTCTTTGCTTTTTTGTAGTACAAAGGACCTCATCGATGCTTATTATGATCTGTTGCCCTGAAACAATTGTCATTTCTGCTCAGAAGCAGCAACCATCTGAACTGGCACAGAAATAATCTTTCTTATTTAAGATTATTTCTCACAATCAAGCTTAAAATCTGACTTCACTCTTGCCGATCCCTCCAATAAGGAGAATTTTTTTATCATTCGCAGTGTCCCCTACAAACTTCTCTTGTCTAAAATTTTTAGTAGCTTAATGCTGGCAGATTCTGGGCCTGGGGTCACCAACACAGGAGAGGAGAGCGAGTGGAAATGGCTGTGAACGGAAGCAAAGGGATGCAACTATCCTTTCCTTCAGTAAATCCTAAAAGCAGAGGTCCTTCTAATTACGTTAAAAGAAAGGATGGTATTGCAATGATCTTATAAGAAGTCAGGTAATGCTTCAGGAAAGTTAAAGGCCATTTTAAAACTCATGCCATCAAGACTAAATTAAGCAATGAAGAACATAATCAGGAATTAAGTAGAGGCCTGACATTTTGAATTAGAAACTGACAAAGCACTTAAGGGCTATTTCCCAAGTAAACAAGGAAACACGCACAATAAACACAGACGCACACTTTATCAGGGCTACGGCATTCTCCTACTTTAGGTTTCAAATGTTTTCTTAATTTGCAGTTCAGAAAAACTAATCTAGATTTTAGAAGTTACTGGTAGGGCTCTGTTTGCTCTTTTGTTTCAGACTCCATGTTACATCCTCCTTAAGTGTTATGTGTAATATAAAGGAGATGAATAGTACAGCATTATGCAATAAAGAATAGCATTGTTACTAAAATATTTTGTAGTTCAAAAGAAGTCTTATGAAAGGTTACCATTAGCACAGCACTTGGTTCATGAAAAGCTGCTTGAATAAGAGAAAATTTATAATAGGTGTAGATTGATAAAGGGAACATGAGCAACTTTTTCACTATGCAAAGAAATCATCTCAGCAGTCAACCTAAATTCAATATAAGGTGGCAAAAGTATTTTTTCCGAGTACTTCCACGTAAAATTATGTATGCTGTTACTAAAAACCTTGAAACTGACCTTCAATGCAACACAGTCTCTTGTATCATATTCATCTTCCAGATAATCAAGTGGCATAACAATACTAGTTACCTACAAGACCGACAGGATGAAAGAATCGTTATTTTATGACTATTTGTGCTATGGTAGTCCCCAGAGATAACCATTCAAATCTGAGATCCCGTTATGTTTATCACTATTAAAATATGTGTTCAATGGCAGTTACTGGTTCAATTTTGAGCCTGCGTACCTGTTATTATGGGGGAAGAGAGGGAAAGAACTCACAATTTCAGGCAAATAAATCAGTTACAGCGAGGAAGATACTTTTTGGAGAAGTGTGACATATCAAGGAGATGAACTAGTAAACGCTCCCCTCTGTTGTGACATGAAGACATCTTGTTCTCTCCACCAGTTCTTAGATGTTTACTACTATATTTCTGTTAAAATATTTTAATGCAACAGAGACAGAAATCAGGTTAACCTTAATTAAGATATGTTTTTAATTGGAAATCTGCCTGGATGGCAGCTCTTAAGTGCACAATCTTTTCTGAATTATTCATCTGTTGAAGGACCTGCCATATTTTAATTAAAATATTTAATAATTTACTTTCCATCTAGTCCAAGCTGAAACAAATCAGGACATGACGTTTGCTGGTTAAAAGTTAACTTACGGGTTTATCATCACTCCATTGCCAAGTTCCCAAAGAATCTGGACTCCTCTTATTCATTCCAATCCATACCCATCTGTCATTGCTGTAAATAAACAAGATAAAATCTTAAGCCAAGTATACAGTTCAGCTCATTTAAAAGAAAGACTGACCTATGTCATGGCATTACTTAGGATCCAGACGCAAAACCAAAGGTTAACTACTGCAAGTTGTAGCAGTTCAAAGAGAAAACAGGCACAAGGGCTAGGACATCTTCTGCACTTTTCTTTAAGATCTGTAGGTTGCCTTTCCCTGACCACAGAGAAAACTAACTAAATCAGATAATTCCTTTGTTTGCCGCATCACCACTTCACCAGTTGCCACTTGATAGAAAGGTCTCCTTTCTACACTTTTCTTCCAGAATCACAGACACAGCGTTTATTTGGCTCGCTTCTCTTTCTCTTGTCCATCTCAGGTCATCTCCCTCTACAGTATCAGCTCAAATACACTCTTCAAGCTACATGAAAACTTCTACTCATACAGAATAACTGGCTTTATATTTCCTTTAAGTTTGTCACTGATATAAACAAACCAACCATAGGCCATATTTCGATTATGCACCTTCATAAGAGAGGCACAGACATAAATGAGCACATAATACCACTGTCTCCAATGCTTGCATAAAAGAATGGCAAGAGAAAGTTTACTCCATCTTACAGGATTACAGTCAGGACTGTATTTTTTTCCCTAGATTTTACTTCTTCATTTTTCATAAGCAGGGGATGCTTAAATTCAAAATTTCAGCTATGCTCCAAGATACAAAGTTGCCCAAAAAAATGGGTTTACAATGTAAATACTTCAATCTGCAGTAACAGCCTTTACCATACTCTTTTACTATTGCTTATGAATCTAAAGGTACTACTACAAAATGAAATATGTGCTAGTCTAACTGCAAGGTTAGTTTTGTACTGCAACCTCTACTTCTCAAAGTATCGATTTTGTGCTAGGTAGTGAAGTTTGTGATTATTCACTCCAATCCTCTACCTTGCCAAAGAAAGGCAATAAACACTTTGCTGGATGATGGCATCAGTTGGAAGCAGCAGAAGGGAGAAAGACCACGAGTTTTCTATGAAATCATGGGCTACTGGTAAAACTTGTAAAACTGTATCAGGAGTACTATTCCATAAATTCATGTTGTATCAAATATAGAGAAGGAATACAGGATATTTGAGGAAACGAGAGTTTAGGTTATAAACAAGAATTAACTATTTTCTTGTCTAGCCTTGACAAAGAAAGACGGGGAAAGGATATAATTATTCTTCACAACATATCCGGAGACTAAACCCCCAAGAAAAGGAGCTATTTGAGCAAAAAGGACATTGTTTCTGAAGGAACCACATCTCAGAAATAAATTTAGGCTCAAAATTGGAAAGAGATGTCTGACCAGCAGAGGTCAGAGTTTGGAAAAGGCTCCCAAAAAAGTAGTGCTGACAAACTTAAAAGTTATTTTAAGACAAAATTGTCCCAGTTTATGAAAATAACTTTATTACGTGGAGGGATGGACTCAGACCCAGGTCTACCTGCATAAGCAATGTTAAGAGATCACGGGGCAGTGTTAAGAAATTCTTTGGTATGACTGTGCCACTACCTTTCCACACACATCCCCATAAAGATGCTAAATTGAGCCTGAGAGTGCAGCACCAACAAACAGCAGCTTAGCCCAGAGTATGTGGGCTAAGTACATGAAATCCAAGAAGGGCAACAACATTGTATTTGGTAGGGTTCCCATTAGGAAGAAAAGCATGAGCTACCAACAAATCTCATTTTTGTTTTTGTTTTTTCCTCAACTCCAGTATTAATTTTCTGACGTTGGTGTGATAGTGTGATCACAGTAGTGTGATCTTATAATACTGAATAGTCTTTAGTCTTTTAATGATATCACTAAGGAGCCTTTAAAGAGCCTAAATGCCCCATATCACTCCAAAGGGAAAACTGTGAGCCAAACATTCACAGCTGTCAAGCAGCTAAGTGGCTTTTGGCAATTTGCCCTTAGGATTTTATTTTTCTGTGATTGTTCTTTCCAATTATGATTCAGACATTGCTTAACCCTCCCCTCCTAATCGTCACCTACAGGCTTAATGCGGTTTAAGCAATTGATCATCACAGAGGAATATCTACTAAAAAGAAAACTTGAGACGCTCATTTCAAAAGGATCTGCAGTAATTACCTGAGGAACCAGAGCAATTTTTCAAAGTCTTTCAACTTGTGTTTGGCTTTTATGTAATAAATATATGTAAAAAAAATAATTAAAAAGTGTGCCAGGTCAAGAATTTCTCCAGCTTATCTCCCAATTTACAATTACTGGTCTGAAAACATTACAATGTTTTCCAGCTGACTGGGCACTTACACATTAATGTACATTTTTTGCTTCTTTTGGAACTGTTCAGACATGACCGTGAGTAATTCAGTAATGGCTACGCTATCCTTGA
This sequence comes from Charadrius vociferus, assembly GCF_000708025.1. Taxonomy (NCBI): domain Eukaryota; kingdom Metazoa; phylum Chordata; class Aves; order Charadriiformes; family Charadriidae; genus Charadrius; species Charadrius vociferus. The sequence goes on along the minus strand of NW_009646928.1, from coordinate 7,541,169 downwards.
TAGCACTTTTAAGCTGAAGTAAAGCCTTTTGATAGCCCTCTGAAATTATACTATCGCCTCATCACAGAGAGGAATTCTGCCAACTATTTAAGACAAATATAAATCAAGGCTCTGCATTGCAACTAAGCTTGCAGCAAGGAATTTGCTTGTAGTCTAGGTATCTGTCTCCTCATTGGAAAGCATTTAAAATTCATCCTATGGACTGCTATCAAAATGGATTTATCAGTGCCAGAGTATTCTTTGAGCTACATTCCTGGAACCGCCTCTGAAACCTAGATTATCCTGAGTTTTAACCTGAAGAGTAGGTGCAATTTGTGCTTTGCAATGGACTCTGTGCTGATTAACAATGAAAGACCCTAAATCTCCAGCAATCTCTGCAGAATACCCATGGCTTTTCTCTCCCACAGAACTAAAACTTCGTAAAATTCAATGTTGTGCAGGAGTGGATAAATACAGTTTAGATCAATGGGAAGGAAATATAGACCAGTAATTTTTCTACTGTCGTACTCTAACTGCTGAAATAGAAAAAGGACTTTTTTCCATCCTTCATGTCAGCTCCAACACAAGATTAAGAGCCTAAGCGAAGTTACTGTGGCTTGTAGTTCAACCTAGGTCTTGACAAGAGGTAACACGTGTACATCTGGGCTGACTCCCTAATTGTGCAATTTAAGGCACCATTTAATTTTGGCCAACGCTGGCCCAAAAGTATAGATGAAGCCTATTTGACCCCCGGCTCTTCCCTCTGTAACAGGCTACTGCCACCAGCCCAATCCCCATCCTGCTAATCACCTACTCGTTAACGGAAGAAAAGAGATGTTATATTAATGCAATTACTACAACTTGCATCTCAGCTTTCTCGCTGCTCTGGCCAGTGTGTTGAGAATAAGGTCAGGTTTTTCCTTCCAGGCTCAAGTGTTAGTGAGGCTTTCTAGATTCAGAACAATTACAGCAGCAGAGCTGTGCATATAAAAGGCAACTGATTTCTTTCCAGTCAGGTGTCCTCACTGAAATGTTATTTCTAAGCAATCCAAGCTGTTACTTTTCTTGCGTCCAGCGTTGCTGCCAGCTATAAGCTGCAGAACACTCCCAAAACCAGTAACTGGAAGTAACCGAACCGGATCTGTTCTGCCTGTATCACGTCCCTCAATGTGAAAAGAGGTTATCTCCTGTTTCTTTCAGACAGGGGAAGGTTGGCAGGCAAATTTTATTTTCCTTTCCAGTGGCAATCGCCCGACTTGGCTGGAGCAATTCTAGCTCTCATTTGCCTCTAAGGTGGAATCCGAGTAAAGAACAGAATGGACTAGGCAAGCTGCCCTTTTCCTGGTGAACCAAACTGACTTTTGCTAACATTTAAAAACAAACAGTTCTCAATGAGTCACCGGAGAACTGTGCAAGGGGAAAAAAAACCCGAAACCAAAAAAAACCCAAGGTGTGGCTCCTTCCCCAAGCTGAAATGAGTGCACTGAATGAATAGTTTAGGTCAGAGTTTGCACTGGGTAAACACAGGGAACACGGACAAACTGCATGCCAGTGCACTCCGGCAGCTAATCACATCTAACATTATCGTAGGATGATTTCCCCCAGTTGCCTAAATTATGTTGTTCTTGGTGAAAAAATTCACTTGGTTTCTTCTCTCCTTTCTCAGAGGAGTTTATTCTCAGACATGCCACCCTTCACTCGTGATCTCCAAAATACTTTATATAATCACCACCTCTGAGTAATTTCAAAGCATAACTAACTTAAACACTTCATTACGTTATCTAAACAAACAAACATTATATAAAAGACTTCAGGCAATATCAAGTATGTAGTATTTCTGTTCAGGAAGTTTTGCACTGCTTGAAAAGGGGTTAACCCAGATGAAAATACTGCGTTTTGGGTTATACTTGACACATGCAGTTACTGCAACACTGATTGCAAAGTCAATTTATACTAGGTTCAATATATTGCTGCTTATTTACATACTGGGCTCATTATAGTTCCCTTTATTCAAGTTCTGGTAGAATAACACTGAAGTACTGGGACTTTCCTTCTTCCAGAAAAAGTTCAAGTTTTCTGAAATATGGGAACTGCAGTAGCATCGTGTGTCAGTTGACTTTCTGGAAAGACAGGAAAAGTCTCCACCTTTAAACTCCGAATAAAAAACGGCCATTAACTATAATTAATACCTTAGATGGTCTGCAAGCTGAAAAGTAGTTCCAAGTACTTGTAGGAAAATAAGTCACTTCTCTATTCATGTTTCATAGTAGATTAGGTACACTAAAGCAAAATTTGTGATTGCAAAAGAGTATACTAAGATCTACAGCTAAAAATAATTTGTGCACTAATTTTTATTTTAGGGACTTTAGTCACTTTAGCAAAGGAGTCACAAGTGGCTTTTATACAAGCTAAACCATCTATATATAGAGCATACAAGTTTGTTTTTTGTCGCTTATTAACATAAACATTGAGTAATTTTCATGATTTGTGCACTTCTAAAAAAAGTTCAGTGGGTTTTCAAGAAGGCATCTCTTCAGTCATCAGGTTTTAAAATTTAATCACAGTGCTGTACATTGGCAGCTTCTGAAATAAACCCAATTTAGTTTGTTGATGAAAAAAATTAGATCGTATAACTGGCAGCATCTGAGTTTAAGCTGGCAAAAGTTCTGAAAAACCACGCTGCCAATCAAAAAAAACATGTTACACAAGGATCTGACATCACACCAATGCCTAATAAAGCTTTGCAGTGACAGTTCCTTTGATTAAAAATAGAGCCTTAGACTCATAAATTATGTAGCATTTAATTTGTTGATACCAGAAAACTCAACACACCCATCTAATGCCCATATAGTGTTATTGCAGTTATGCCAAATGGGATCCGTGCCAACCAGATTGCTGGACACTACATTATTCACGTTTTCAAAAGATAGCACCCAGTTTAGTCAGGAAGCATTTCATGAATAAAGATGAGACCTATCTGAAAAACAGAAATAATAACTCATCTCTAAAGAATGTAATGGTAAAGAACAGGAACAACTATCACCCGGCGTGCCAAAATTCAACATAAAGAAGGAAACAGTTATAACAACACAGAGTTAAATTCATGTAATGGAAGATGCTCAAAGCAAATCTCTCTTTTCCTGTGCTCCCTCGAGCAATGCAAAACATTTGCCCAAGCTGTACTCCCTTGACATTTTCCAGGAAGGCAGTGACATGACCAGCAGTTCAAATGCCCCATCTAGCAGTTTTTACTGTGGGAAACACAGTCACCGTACACTATCTCATACTTGCCATTTGGGGTCAGCAGCAGCGTTTGTGATTTGCTGCAGAACGCTACCAAAATAAAAATTTCAGCCCGTGGCTAGTTTGTTTACCTGATTATTTTTCTCAGGATAGAGTGAAGCGCCTTGATTTCTTCCAAATGACTAAAACTAGGCAGATGGCCACCGAGCGCTTCACAGAACCTTTCTGCCTCTTCCCAGGTCCTGGTTCGCAGCACTCTCTCACTGTGGAAGAACTTCACAACAACCAAACGTCAGAGTAGGAAAATGACACGAGTGACAGCATTTTTAAAACGCTCCTGTCCTACGCAAATGTGGCCACCCTGGGTAGGAACGAGTAACTGGTGTTTCCATAGGCAGAGAGCTTGACTTCTTAACAATTACTTTATTTTTTTTTTTCGGTTTGTTTGACAACAGCCAGACTCTGAAGTTTAGCTGACAAAATTTGTTTCCGATGCAACGTATTCCATATGGCAGAGCTTTCTCTGTTTTGCTTTACCAGAAAGATTGTACGAAACAACACCCAACTCACTCCAAAACTGCAAGCCAAATTCCAGGTTTTAAGGGATGTTGTTCTTTCAAACTCATGGTGAACTGCAAAGCCTATTTTTGACTGAAACCAGGCCCGTTTGGGTGCCCGCAGGTGAAGAAAGTTCTTCGGCACACCCCGTGCTACCTGCGTGTTATCAGACCTGCACGCTTGGCTCAGACACCTCAGCTAACATGTCCACCCGATCCCCTTGACTTCAGTCCAAGCCAATTCCCATCAGCCGGATCTCTCTGCACAGACACGCTGCGCTCGGTCAACAAGAGTTTTGGGGAAACTGCCAGGGCCAGCTGTCCCCCTCCATCAGCTACGGGACAGCCACGCTGCGCATAGGCTGGACGCAGTCCTTCGGGATTCTTGCCCACCGCCTTGTTGTTCAAGCTGGGTTTCCCCGCTTTGCTACATGAGCTGTTTACAAGACACGGTTCGTTACAGACGCCGAGTCCATAAATAAAGAATAAATAATCCCATAAATAGCCTCAGTTTTACCTTGATTTGATCATTAGGCGGGGGAGGGGGGGAACCTGCATTTCTAAATACACACTTGTTTAAGCCATTCCAGATACCAGCATGGCTGCACGTCTATTATTTACTTCAAAAACAGTAAAATACAACTGAGGCTGCACTTTTTGGATAACGTTTGATATCCATATTGAAACCAGAGGAAATCCCACCTCTCCTACCTACAACTCTTATCGAGTATAGGAAGGACAAGGACCGGGGAAGGCGATGCAAAGCGCTGCCCTTCCCTGTTCGGGTGTCTCTGCGTGCCAGGTGATGGCAGGCAGGCGAGGACACAGACACGGCACACTCCTCCTGAGATGGCAGCACGGGTTAATTCTGTCGCCCCGCTCAGCTCTGATGTGCGGAGCTGGCCACAGAAAGAGGAAGGAGAGGACCACCGCGTCTTTTGGGAACTGGCTGAGGACGACGCATGACAACACCTGGAGGCAGTCAACCTGAATCAACGTGAATTCCTCCTCCCAGCATAAAACATTTTTTAAATACCTTTCAGAGCAGTTACAGGCCACAAAATGGCTAACCACACACTTGCTGCAAGACAGTAATGAACAATTAACATCTAATAGGAATAACGTTTTACCTTGTAGCAGGCAAGGCCGGATCCATTGTGCCACCCAGGGGGACAGGGATCAGTTGGCTTTGGGAGCACTTCTGGCTCCTTGGGCAGCCCGACGTATTTTTTGCAGATAGAAAATGCTTTAGTGGTTTTGCAGTCCTTAGTTTCCCACTTTCCAAGAGACTTTCCACTGGGCATGGCCACACATCCTCCTGAAAACTCTAAGATTTAAGCCACCAAAGACATATTTAATACTACTGGCAGGTTTTCAAAAAAAATTCCATAGATCTCTGAATGACTGGGTTTTTTTTTTACCCTTGGAGTTCTATAACATAGTACTCCTATGCTTGCTCAGTGTAAAATGATACTATTTTTATGTATTTTTTTAATTGTTAAATTTACCTGGTTGCAAGGAATTCCAGTTAGTGTATGTCACAGCTTCAGTTTTTTCCCCATCCACTGTACCCCATGAATATATTCCTGATTGGCTAATATCCTGCAAACCGGTCCAGAAGTATTTTTCTTCAACTTTGGTGTGTTTTCTAATTAGACTGTTTATAAATTCTTGCTCAAACCTGAGAATTCACAAATTAATTGGAGTCAATATTTGAAAAATACCTGAAACTACTGAGTCAATTTGAAAACCACATATATTATTACAACAGTTAGTTAAAGTGGCTGTCCAGGCAGTCCCAAATTCAACCTGGGGTGAGGAGGCTGGGAATTCACATACTTCCAAGAAAGTTTTATACTGCAGGTTTACCACTGTCACACTGTGGAAAACACGGTTTGCTACAAAAGCAATTCTGTTTTTTCTTTATAAACCACTAATTAGCATACAGAGGTTTTAATCTCTGGCTGTATCTCCAGGATGGTACTGTAAAACATGCCCATAAATTACAGAGATGTGCTTTACCTGTTCATCACTGTGAGATTGCACTGTGCTCCAAATGAAACTTCTGTTTTATAAATCCTGTAACAGTAGTTTCCATGTCTCTCCCATCCCTGGTTAGAGAATGAAAAACACCTTTATACATAACAGCCTAATTTTGGCATTCTCTACAGGAGAAAATAGATCATTGCTATCATTGGTGATTGCCCACAAGCTGGCACAGCGTATGCAAGAAAGAAATACAGTGCACCACATACAAGGTCCAGTATCATCAACTCTCGGACTCACAGTTCTAAGAAATAATGCAACCACGGGAACAAAATACACCACTGTTTTAGCTCGGCTGTGCAGTCTTCTGACTGCCATGTGCATTTAGAGAAACACAAGGGTGACAGCCTTATCCTATTCAAAACAATAGGAGTTTTCACGCAGTTCCACCAAGGCTAGGATTCAAACAGACGAATAGTAAGAGGGCATTACTACTGTTCTTTACTTCCAAAAAAAAAAAAAAGTTTTATTCTGAAAATGTGTAAACTTACAAAATTTCTCTATTATTCAAATCTTTTCCCCTATATTTACACTGAAGTTTCTAGGAAAGTCAATGTGCTACCTCTTTGCTAGCCTACCAACGCCACTGGTGTCTGAACAGCACAGAAAGCTGTAACTCTACATCCTGGCAGTCTCCAAACAGACAGAATAAAAATACTCCGAGCTTGTGCAGAAAGAAAGATAAGGAGTAAACGTGTTTCCTATTGCCACATAAAACTGAACCGAAGAACTCTGAAGTAGCTACTAATACCATCCCAAGATTGTACAAAACAGAAAAGACTTCATGTTATTTATGCTGTAGCATGTTTTACTGTAAAAAAAAAAAAACAAAAACCAACCACAAAACAACCACCAGCCAACCCCCTCACCTTTATTCAAGTCAAAGAACAAAAATGAGCCAAGTGAAGCGTAACAGAAACCTAATCTCCTTTATCAATCTCTGCATATCTCTATGTTGCCAAGTGCTTATCCTAAATTTTAAAACATACTTCAAGCAAAAACCACAGAGCAATTGGCATTAGCGATAAGATATCCGTGAAAGCAATTTTTTTTCCCCCAAACAAAAAAAATAAAACACATCATCTCCTGGGTCCAAGCTCATACTACTTTCATCAATCAACAGAGTGGTAATACATCCAGAGCCTGTTTAGAAGAATCAGAAATTTGGCTCATGCTATATAAATGTCCTTTTTCAGCTAAAATGTTCCATTGATTTTATTGTACAGGCAAGAAGGAAATGGGAAGTAGAGGAAATAGGTAATTTTATGCAGGTTTCTGAACCAAGTGAAAGTAAAAGAAATACAGATTTCCTATTACCTCTTCCGGTGAACAACTTTTATCTGACTTTGTTTCATTCAAAATCTCTCCTTTTTTCTTGCACACATATTTCAATTTTTCTTCACAGGATTTGACTCTCCACTGTCCCAACTGTGATAAGGAAAGGAAAAGAAAGTATTTAAAATTCTAAAATCTTTCCATTTCCATAGTGCAGGGACTGAGACTTCATAAGGGGGAAAGCCAAAATGCCTCTAGCAAAAATATCGGGGGCGGGATGCCCTGGATTATAGGCATAGGTGCACGTTTGGAAGTGAGAGAGAAAGCCAACAAACGCCAAGATAGGAGGATTCTGGATCACATCTGAAAAGGGAAGAAACGGCCAGTGTGGTGCCAAACTTTCTTGGATCTGGGAGGGAGTGGGCGCAGGGAGCGTGCCCAGCTTGCCGCAGAAGTCGGGAGGAGGCAGCCCAGAGGAGCAGGGCACAGGAGCTCCGCTGCCAGCCCGACCGCACCGCAGACGGATGCTTGTCCCAGTTTTCTACTCAACCTGGGAGATGGGATACAGCCTGCTTCCCTCTCCCCTCATCCTTGTGACCTCCTTCCCCACCACCACCCCTTGCTGCTTCTGTACCGCGTTCCCCCTGCCCCGTGTCTGTGCGCCCCTCTTCTCTCACCACGGCATCTCACTACCCATCCTCAGACAGGATGGCCCAAATTGGTCCCAGCTCTTCCTTTCAATAGTTCAGCCCACTTCCTTCCTACCTCTCCGCCACAGACACGCGAGAATACAGTAACCCCAAAACGCAGAGTGACAAGGACAACTGGCTGGCCAACAGCAGAGGCAGTCTCAGAGCTGTGAGCAATTTCTTCCATTCTTCGCAGTACACAGCTACCAAGTGTCAGCTAAATAACTTTTAGAAATTTGTTCGTACAAAAATGATTAACTGTATTTTAAAGATTATTCCAGAAATAAAATCAGTTATCTCCTTTACCATCCCCTTGACTTTCACACACATCAGTGTTGCTTCTACTATGACGGAAAAAAACCTAAAAAACCCAACACTGTATTCCTACCTCGCCTGAATATGACACACAGTTAGGAGTGCTGTTAAAAGGAACTTTTGGTTCATTCTGATCCCAATATGTAAAAACCACAGCTGAGCCATCTGACCATTTGAACAAGGTTGGTACATCTTCATTCCTGAGCCCCATCCACATTTCTTCTTTAGGATCTGTAATTTAAAATTAGGACAATACCATAGTTTCAAAATAATATTCAATCTAATTGGAAAGGAATGTGAAATCAGCAAAATTAGGTTTTTATCACTACACTGCACAGCATAAATGCCACATTTTTTTCCGTACAGTGAGAAAGGGGATTTGAGACATGTACAGGATATTTTCGTTATCTTGTTTCTTAACTCATGGTCATGAATGTAAGTTTCAGAGAAAGGTAAACAGGGGAAAAAAAGAAACATTGAACACTCAAGCAAAAAAAGCTCAACGAAATTTAAGTTTTAGAGCGCACACAAAGGCATAAGACCACAGAGTACAGATAACCTTTATTAGTTCAGTGACCCAGTAGTCAAATATTGACCCAACTCTCTACGATTCTCTTTGAATGAGAAAACCAAACACAAAGTATTGGGCAACTAGAAGCAGGTTAGCCCAATAAATATATAAAACAAATCAAACCAAAACAAGAGCTAATACAGAGGGACTGGACCCGAACAGCAACACTCAGCGCTGGCCTGGGTACAAGCTCAGCATTAGAACCTCAATTTGAAAGCCAGAGGTTATGACCATCATATGCTAGAACATGGAAAGTGGTTTGTAATTTACGGTGTCCGGCACTTGGTGCTTGACCTTTACAAGCATCCCAACTCACCGTTATGAAGCTTTGTGACAACCAGTTCGACATCTGCTAACGAGTGTATGCTGATGAGGTTACTCTTATTTGCTTTGCACAACTCATCTGCCGTACTCCACGGTGCCTGGCTGTCTATCAGCATGTAGCAAAAGCCATTGTGGGGAAGCCAGCCCGAATCACAGCGAGTATCCAAGTGTCTCCAAAACTCTAATAGTGAAGAGAAACGTAATTAGAGGTTTTTGGTTTACATTGGCTAATACAACGGGTGGGCATTTTCTTCGCGTTTTAGATCCAGCTTCACCTTGAAAACAGCCAGAAAGCAGCGATCAGAATGCATCCACATCTCTTCAGGGGTAATGTTTTTAAAAAAAAGGGTCACAATTCAAACAAGCAAATAGACTTGACTGAGCAGCATTATGGGGATTCGTAGTAATTTGGGGCCATGAGGTAGGCAAAAGGAGAAAGAAACTAGTGGGAGTCAAAGTAAAAAGCTGGAATGTATTACACTAAGCTGGTCTTAGTCTAAGTGAAAGGTTCAGAAGTAACTACAAGCAAGATTTCAAACGCAATTAAAGGGAAATCAAGTTACTTCACTGCAGGACAGCAGCTTCAACAAAAAGTTGCTTGTTTTGTTCTGGCAGGGGTTTGCACTTGTATAGCATATTATCTATATGCACTACCATATGTAAGACCAATTTTGAATACCTCACAATGAAATAAACGCTTAGTTTTAAATATTTTTTCTTCTGAAAACTAAGATATTCAAGCAGTCAAACTTTTTAATGCATGCTGAAAAAGGGATATACTAATAGCTGTTTTGGTTCAAAACAAGCTATAAAATACTCCACCAATCACAAGAATTTTGTTTTTTTAATTAATAAAACACTGTATAAACACTGGCAACAACTCTACATACCCCACTGATGAGCCAGAGAAGAGGTAAGGATCGGTAACTGACAACTAGTTTTCAGGGGGACATCTAAAAATTTGAAGCAGTTTAGTTGAATTTAAAGTGCTTACTAATTTTTTTCCTCAGAGGCACACGCTTCCCCTGGGGGAGCTGGAGAGAACATGTCTTAGCCAGCGACATGCCACGATACTTTTCACCTCCAGGACACTGCCTCATGCCTCTTATCCCCTAGTCCTCCCCTCATCCAGGGACAATCATCTTCCAATTAAAGTTTTCCCATGAGCGCCCCACAAGCACGAGCCCTGGAAACTGGGGAAGGCCAAAGCACACGTGGAAGAACAGGCCATGGATACAGGAAGGGTTGGACATCCAGGTGTAGGTAAATGGCCAAAAGCATGGAAGCAGTTACACATCACAGCTGGACACTGTAAAAACTGAAGGACTTTGTGTGTGTGTAGGAAGGAGGGAATAAACGTTATGGATCCAGTAAAGACAACGTACTGGGCAAGCTACCAACTCTTGCACTCTGATTTCCAGTGCTAGGCCTGGTTAGGATAGTAAGGTCATATAACTACTTCTATTTAAACTCAACAGAGTTTGATCCAAACCCCAAGTAGGTCCCATTTTATGTCAATACGCACCAAGAGCGAGAGAAATGGGCTTAAAGCAGAGATGGAAAGGTTCGAGGTGCAACTGCCAGTTCCGGGCTTGCAGTAGCACACGAAAGAAGGCACAAGCCATGGAGGAAGACGTGAGATGAAAAGGGCAGGACTGTGCTGGGAAATGCTTTGCGTGCGAATGAGAAAGCTGCAAAAAATGAAACCTGTTTGTGATACATCATCTTGACACTGAAGATACAGAGTTTGCTTCTGCTCTGCTAAAGAACCCAAACCTGCTGTGAAAGTGTTTTGGCAGAGCCACCTAGGAAGGCTTGGGGAGGGGAAAAAAAAGACCCCGTAAGTGAACATTACACTTGTATTAACATACAAAAACGCAAGCTGTCCTACCTGGGAGGCTTGAAACTTCTTTGAGTGACTTCTTGCAAACATATGGAAGCGGAGTCCCACAGTGGTAACTCTGCCACTGCCCTGAGGCAGCGTTCATCACCACACAGCTAGTCCCGTCCAGCGGGGACAAACTCTGCATATCTATAGACAGGAACAAATGAAAACAGAAGAGCACAAGTTATCGAACTGTAAGGTAGTGACTGCTTCTTTTTTCTATTGCTTTTCAATACAAGAATAATATACTTTGCATAGTACAGCACCTTGTATTTCAAGAACATAACTTGCTTTGAAGGAAGGCACCTGTCCTACCACAGGTCCACAGAAAGTTTTTTGTAAAACAGGAAGTTTCAGAATCAAGGAATCTGGACTTCTTTTCCAATGTTTAATCATAGAACCAGGAGGAATGTTCTATTTACAATACAACAAACCCTTGGCAGACTATTTTCCCAGACTAGAAATATCTCAGGGGAGAACCCTTCTTGCAGCCCTCAGTTTCCTTTGGCAGCCCCTTTCCAGCCCCACTCCAAACACAGCTCTGCACTCTTTCTCTCAACGCTAACCATAACCCTTACCTCAAAAGAAACCTGAGACAAGGCCCCAGATTAAAAATGTCACAAAGGAGAACTTTTTTTTTTTTTTTTGCAGTCTCCAGCTTCCCTTGGACCCCCTCTCCAATGGTACTTTTGGGGCTTTCTCTTTGAGCCCCAACGCCAACCTGAGCTGTCGTCCCCCCCCGCCCTGAGCACTCCAGGTCCCCCTGCACTGGGTTCGTTCAGTCTCACACAGAAAAGGCTCAGGGTGGATCTTAGTTCTTCATGGGAGAGTACAACGGAGACAGGGCCAGGCTCTTTTCAGGACTGTACAGCAAAAGGACAAGAAGCAATGAGCACAACTTGCCGCTGGTGAAATTCCTGTTAGATACCAGTAAGTATTCTTCACAAGAGGGACAGACATCAGTATGTCTGCCATGACTGCAGACTAAATTATGCCGCCGTAACTCGGGATAGTCTAGTCTCCAGCTCTGCATTACAGTCCTACAGTGTCATCACAGTTCCAGAAGAAGGTGCAGCCAGTCGCACCAGCAGCAAAATCCTTAACCTTTCCAAAAGACAGAGCACATCTGGAAAAATCTCACAGCAATCTCTTACTAAAGCTTTTGAAGAAATAACAGAAACCACTTCTTATCTTTTTACAGAGTTCATGTTGCAGCACTATTCTAGAAACTGAAGGAAAAAGAGAATTCCCCTTTAAAAAGGTCAAATTCAGCTTGAATGACAGAACTATATTAGCTTCAGTATTCCTGATTTTTATTCCTCCAGGGTCCTCATATATATATATACACCTCCATGGCATATTTCTGAGAATATTACAAATACATGCTGAAAATTCCAAATAAACAAGACTCTCACCAACTCTACTAAGAACTTGGGAGTAATTAAAAAAGGTTTTTCAAAGGTTTTATACTTCTTTCTTCTTCACCTCGAAACAAATTTAAGCAACCTTGAAGTTTAAAAACACAAGTCAGGCTTCTATGTAAGGTCAGTCCTCGCACATACATCAATTATCGTAATCTTTGAGGAAAAGTCAATGCCACTCTGTCAGTGGGAAGAGAAATCTAGCAGCTAGGGAAGCTGTAGATTCTTTACTAAAATGGACCTCAAAAATACTATTTAAGTTTTACCTTTTTAGAGGTGTATTAACCTAATCACCCATAAATACAGAATGAGAACAGAAAGATTCACTAGGAGGAAAAGACGCTTCCGAACTTTTTAACAGAAGTTGAACAACAATTATTGTTTTGATGAAGTCTGATAGAAAAGGGTAAAAAAAAAATATAAAAAAAGAAGCAAAGCAAAATACTACTTAGTGTTGTGAATATTGCTAATACCACCAGAAACATCATTACCTGGATGCCAATTGAGAAAATTCAAAGGTTTGTGATCTGACCACTGCCAACCTCCAGAAACATCCAGTTGATTTAAGCCAATCCAAAAGATCTCAGCGATGTCGTCCTTAGCTGGAGATATTTTTTTTTTTTTTTAAGAAAACAATTAGTATGAAATGCTCATCGTTTACTGGTCTCCTTTAATTAAAAACGCGATCTGAAAGGGCACACATTTGAGGAAGGAAAGATTGCGATGGTAATCGGACATGCAAACTTTCTTGAACTGAGGAGGAATTCACCCACACAAGTCTCCCCTCCCAATGCCTTCAGATGTTTGTCCTTTGGTTTTATATTCCCAAAGGCACACTGCTAATTCCTCCAGGTCAAGCCTGAACATCAGTGAGGACAACTTCATAACAACAAGTGGGTAACATGCTGCTAAAACACTAACTGCCATTCTGGCCCGGATTTGAGATTATAGGGACATTCCTCATTATAAATATGAAAAACAGCTAACCACTACAATGAAATCTTACAGATATTTTTTAAAAAAAATACTCTAACGTGAGATTAGCGGTTTATTTTTGCTACACAAATGAAAGCACCAATGCATTTTAAGTACAATAAAGTTTTAACCCAGAATTTTAAGACAGAAACTAAAATGCTGTCTTCACTTTATGTTTATTTGTCAAGATTTCCTGATATTCATATGTGAATAATTGCACCTACCTTGTATGGAACTTAATTCAGATGCATCTTGGATACTAAGTAAATCTCCCCCTTGCCTTTGACATGAAATATAAGCTTCCTTCCAAGAAAGAGCAGACTGTGTATTAAACTGGTAGCAACTTTCAGACCCCGGATCATGTTCCCAGACATCACGACAACCATCCTCTGTTTAAAGGAAGCAGAGGATACTTGTGACTACAACTACACTGAAACATCACGAAAGAAAGAAATTTTTCTTTTCAAAAGAAAAATTGTAATACTGAAGGCCTATTGATTTTTATATTGGTGATCACAAATACTGCAGATTAAGCACATGCTGGTTGTCCTGTCAACGCTGCAACAGAAAAGGGACCTGCTTTTATCCAGTGTAACAGCGACATGCTACGCCAAGGTGGGGCCGTTCATACGTGAAGTGACAGAATGCTTTTATGACGTCTATTTAGAAACCCAACGTGCCTGGTTGTAAGCAGATTCCCCATTTTCCATCGTGAGTATAATCTTCAGACGTGGCGCACCATTTCCCACCCGTGCGCGTTTCATCCTGAATGCAGTCGTGATGCCACGTCTCGTTATGCAGAAAAGGGAACTGGCAGGGTTTTCCATAGGAGTTCCCATCTCTGGTATAAACCTCTGCAGGGGAAAAAAATTAAAGAAGTAGATACAAGTTGTCTAGGGGAGGAAAGGACAGCAAGTCAATGTTTCTGCTTGTACAGACGTTAACCACAAATCACACTTGTGGTCTTAAAACACTGTATCTTCATGTTACAGACAACATACAGCAAAGCCAGAACTCAAAGAAATGAGAGGAAAATATTTTTCTGTACTTTTTCTTTTGAGTGGGACATAACACAACAGAAATCTCTTTTCCCCTTGCTGGTAAGTCAGGGATAAATACACCGTTCTGTTGAAATCCAGGCAGTTTGCACAGAGTACTACAGAACAAGGCTCTAGGAATCAACATATACAGGACAGGGAAAACATTTCAAACTAGACCCCACCGGGCTTTTCAGAATGTCCGCTCTGAACAACTCAAACGCGAAGAAAATTCTGCTCCTGAATACGGCAACGCAAATTTTCACCACTTCTTCCAGCAAGCACGAGATTTCAGATGAGACCGGCTTCCACGGCAAGCGGACAGAGTCCCAGACCAAAGCAAACGCGTGGTTCCTGACAGCCCAACAGCTGCGAGCTAGCAGCATGCACTGAACCTGATCGTACAGCCTACCAGCAAAGAAAATATCCTCAAACCCTGCTAACAGCAAAATTCCCATCGCTGTGAAGAGGGCAGTGTCAGTGCTGATAGAAGGTGGTTGATATTTCCCCATTAAATAGGCACTCACTAAAGTGTCAGGGGAGGGATTTACACACGCTGAGAAAGCCACTTGATAACATAACTTCTGCAGTTATGCACACTTATTTTTTATTAAAAACAGTTAAAGTTTCATACTTGAATACCGATATCCCTCTACAGCAAAACATTCTATAGCTCTACTGATCAGCCTTTTCATATGATTAATTTTAAGAATTTTTTGGCATAGAGATACAGCAAAAATCTCTTGGGAAAAAAAAATAATCCTCTAAACCCCTATGCAAACTTACCATGGTAAGGATACCGACATATATCATCAGAGGAACTGTTGCTTCTCCACTGGTCTGTTGCATTTATGCTTGCAGTTACGTATGTACTCTTGATAGTCACTTTGTACTGAGATGCACCAAGGATGGAAGCATCAGCACAACGCCACCACAGCATTAGTTCCGAGTTACAATCAACCATTTTCAGGCGAGACAGCGATTTGGTGAATATATCAAGTCCCAGGCACTGCTTGGACCCCAAATGAAAGAGGCGATTCTGGGATACCCATTTCCATAAAGCTTCACTTGTCTCCTTGCAGTCATCTATCACTATCCGTGAGTTTTTAACTTGTATGCACTTGTTCAGTGTGTCGTGGCGAATGGTAAAAACATCATTGCCTGTATAAGAACAAACAAATATCCACATACGGGTATGATTCACTACCACTTTCACAGGAAGTTCATTTTTAAGTACATATGCAGAGGCAGGTCTGTAAGTACATGTAAGGACATTTAAGTACACTTTGCGGCTTTTTCGTGAGTATTCGTTACTTCTCGGGGCGGGGCGATATCTTTCAAAGTTAGAGGGGAGACAAAATGAGGCTGTTTCCCAAGTCCAATCCTATCGATGAGAATTCTTCCTCTGATTTTAAACACATACTGATCAGATCAACCTCTGATTAATTTGCAGGCTTACTGGGTAAAGAATCTTGTCTTCACACCTATCTGCAAATGCAGTAACACACATCAGGTACCATCAAATATAATTAATGATAGTCTTCACTTAGTAAGTACTTTTTTTTTTTAAAAAAAACACGTGTGTATCATATATGATACAGAGCATGATAGGCTCATATGTGAACCAGTTTGCAGGTACAACTGCAGTGTTACTGGCATGGCTTTTGGGAGAGAGTTTTAGAATTAATATCCCACCCAAGAAGCCACACAAAGATTAGGAGTATCATTTTCAAAATGACACAGGAACCCTAGTTTCATTTTCAGCTATGACGTAGCCTGTCATTAAAAAGAAAAAAAAAAAAAAGGGGTGACAAAGCATAGTATACAACTCTAAAAATAAAAGGATCACTCTACTGATACAAGCAGACACTTCCACCAGTACAAGAATATCTCTATGACAAGTGGCAGTAGATTTAAGCTAGCCAAGAAAAAAAACTGTCCTAAAACTATTTCTCTGCCACAATAAAGATGGCCCCACAGTATAAAGCTTTCACTAACAAGGCTGCAATGGACCTTGGCTGTCCCAGACCCACAAGGCTACTACTCTGCTGTTTAAACAAGGAATCTGCTGAGTAGTGTTTTGTATTTAATAGTAATGCACTGTCAATCACATTCCTACTGCGTTTTTTTAATATGACTTAATAATAGGTTTGGCTGAACAGCAAGGAAAATATTCAGCGGTGTTATGCAGTGAATTTTACCACTACTTCCCAGTATACTCGTGAATTTTCCACTGTGTAAGTGCCAAATAGTATCTAAATAGTACTGAGCTGGTCAAACTGTAAAGAAGAATCTCTAAGTCAGCCACCTACTGGAGTGACTTTTTCTAAATAGCACACTCCAATCAACCTCTGCTTTCATTCTCTCTATTAACTAAATAAGACATTTTAAGAACCAAACCTGCTTTTGTGGTATCTGTTTACCCTGTACTATTTCAGCACTATAACTGCTTTTTGCTTTTTAACCCCCCCCAGGGCTTTCTTCTTCAATTTCTTGTGACATGTTCTCTGCCTCTTCTCGGATCTTCCCCTTTTCTCATTCTTCTTTCACTTCTTCCCACACACTCCTCATTCTGACATCCAGAAGTAAACCACTTGTTAAAATTTCCCCAGAAAAACTGCTGATGTCGTCTCACCAAACTTCTCTGCACCGCAACCTATTATTACTGGTGCTCCAATGACTCCAGTTCAACGCTCTTGCCGTGAAGTTTTTACCTGACATCTTTAGCTACAAAACCCAGCCTGTTCCTGTCAAAGGATGTAAAAACACAGTGGTGCAACTACTGAGTGAAGAGCCGAACGTGTTTCCCAGCAGCTCTCACCACGCTAGCGGCTTTGCCTTACAACAATTTGCTCAACGCGAAACTTTTCCACCTGCTCCCTGAAAGACAGGGCTGCGCCTCCTTCCTCCCTCTCCCAGCATAAAGCTGCGAATAAAGGCGACGGCAGGAGACCCGCCTGAGCTCGGGGTTATTTCTCCTCCGGAGGTAACAGGCCAGAGGCCCTCCCGCCTTCCTTCCTCCCTCCTTCCCTCCCTCCCACCGCTCCGCTCCGCGCCGCCGGCCCGGCGCTGCC
>NW_009646928.1:7502895-7522948 GCF_000708025.1 Charadrius vociferus | reverse complement strand
AGGAGGAAAAAAATCGAAGAAAAAAAGAGGAAAATGAAGGGGGGAAAAAAAGAAAAGCAGATCTGATGATCGCGTGGCAATTAAAACTAAAAAAAAAAGTTGTTAGAAATTCAGTTGGGAAACAAAGGGAGATCATAAGTGCTAAAAATGAAAAAAAAAAAGCAAAAAAGTGAAGAGAATATAAACCAAAATCAATAAATAGTAGCAGACACTGAAGTGAAATACCTACAAATGGATCAAATAATACATTTCTAAACATCACCCTGTGACCCTCATCCCCCTCTGGCCACGGGGCCACATGCCAGCTGGGCCCGGTGTGAGGGCCACAATGCTATCACCAAGGCCGGGGAGAGGGTGGCCATCCCTGGGCTCGCTGCCCTGCCGGTGAGGTGGCCAAGGAGGCCTGGTGTCACCGTAGGGTCTCTCCCCTCCCGCCCCGTTACAGACCTGCCTCTGCATATGTGCCCATAGGGCAAATATGGACCATTGCGAAGCTGAAGAGGGCACAGCAGAGGGCACAGAAGCGGGCTGGGCAGCCTCACGGTGCTTTCTAAGAGTTTTCTGGTAGCTAGCAGCTAAAATTGCAATTGTCCGATCCTTTTCTGCCAGGGAAGGGGGAGGAGGGGATGAGATTGGGAGCAGTTGAAATAACTGTTGCTGAGAAAATTGGGATGCTGGCTGCAGGAAGTTACAGTAACCAAAAATAAAGAGAACACAAAGAGGCAGAGAACCAGTTGGCCTGAAGGAGGACAAGAGAAAGAAGGGAAACTGACAGAAAGTATGTAAAATGAAATCGTGTCTGTTTATAGCTGCGTGTTGGGTGATTCGGCACTGACCTGGAAAGGCTGTATAGCTCGAACCCCAGCTGTGCAAGAAAGCGCTTGCAAAGTCACAAGAAAAAAAGAAAAATTGGCTAGGGAAATATATTTTGATTAGACTTGGAGGAGCAGTCGTTCAGGGAGAGAAATACTAGATTTTCATAAAGATGGGACGTGCAACGTGCAGTCTGTTTTATGCGTTTCAAATGCGCCCATCATGTAGGAATCTGGACACCCGGGGAACGCAGGAGTTGAGGGTGTGCCGGGCTGGGAATTGGGCGGAAAGACAGTGAACAAAACCAGGCATCTGTAAGTGAGCAAATGTTCTCTCCTGCTGGAAACCGCAGAGCAAGACCTGGCTGCCAAGGCAGGAGCTGTTTGAAAAATCAGAAATCAGGTTCAGGCAGAGAGGGGTCCATAGCTGCGGCAAAATGGGAGCTGTGCTACCAGAAACGGTGCGTTTTCTGGAAGAGTGAAGCTTTAAAGTCTTCAGGCAGAGAGTGGGAGGCAGAAATTCCCCACTGATGAGCCTGATACAAAAGCAAGCTATTGAAACTAAAATTAAATACGTGGTGGGATGGTGTGTCTCTTTTTAAGTAAAACGTCATAACAAGAAGCGGTAGGTGTGAACCCCCCATCCCCGTGAACTTTTTCGAGTGCGTGCTATTTTCAGTGTAATAACTGACTGTCCCGGTTATGGTATGGAGAGTGGTAAAGAGTTAACTTTGAAGCTAACAGCGTGCAGTGCATATTTCCTGAACATACACCAGCAACTCTGAAATTAACAGCATCCTATTTACTGAACATGTATCAGCAAATATGTTATTAATAGGGGGAAAGTTCTTTTAAGGTATCTTAACATATCTAACATATGCTCTCCAATGAGCGCTTCCAATTCAAAGTCCTTTTTTGCTTATCTGTTTATAAAATACCGTGCTGGATAACAGAGGATCAGACCCTGATCCTGACTCAAAAATTAAAGATAGGGATGGGAAAGATCGCTGGTTGCACTTGGTGATTCTTCGTTTCAGTTTTGTGTGCGTGTGCGTGCCCTGCACTTCAACTCTGTCTTCTGTTAATGTAAGAGGAGATATGCAATGTACTGAAAATTAGGAAGTTATTGAAAATCACAAGTAAACAGTAGGTTTACTGCTTTTTTATATCAAGAGCATTAAAAAAAAAAAAACAAACTGAACACAAATACTTTTTTTTTGGTTTGTTCATTCTTTCTCTTTTTTGTTTTTGTCTTCTACTAAGATAAAATAAGTTGTGGCACAATGTTTTGTGATTTGTGGAAATCACCAATTAAAAGCTAATATGCAAATTGTGGTTGTTAACCCTTCAGTGGGCTTGCACAGTGTCTCTGTGGCTGACCAAATTTTGTGCACTCTGATGCTGTGCACTCCCCCACTGAGGCAAAGGACTGTCAGTCTACCTGACAACCTGTGAAGGGCAAAACCCACCATGACAACACTGATCTCTGTAGGACACATGGGTGCACAGACCAGTGCTTAGAAGAATCCGGGCACTGGAAAATATCCTTTGGTTGGAGCAGTGTCGGTGCCACCCCAAGGCAAGGCCAAATATTCCTTGCAGAAGGATGCTCCCAAAAGTCAGAAATCCACACAACCTACGCAGAAAAGCCAGCCCCTATGTCCATTACATGATGTTATGGTTTGAGAAACCCACAACAATTTATTGTCGTTATTCTATCACCCAATGACCTCTCCCCACCTGGGAAGGGGAATTGGGGAAAACCAAATATACACGAGCATTGAAATATAAATAGATTTAATAGGATAAGACTAAATATTTAACACTAGTAATACTAAAGAACCAGTATTGATCCCAATAGCAATATAAATTATACAAGGATTATACTCGGCCAATTCCATCAGTCAGAAGCTGTGCACTCCTGGCAGTGACAGTGAATGTGGGACACTGTGAGCACTACGGCTTTGGGAGGAAGGGAAGGGCTCAGGGGTCTGGCACCGTGGCAAGAAGTCCTCTGGATGGCAGCCATCAAGGGAGAGAGAGCACTTCACAGCAAACTTTCTAATTTATGTTGACTGTGACATTCATGGTATGAAATAATCCTGTTGGCCAGCTTGGGTCAAGTGCCCAGGTCTCGCTCCTCCTCATCCCCGCACCTGGCGAGCTCAAAAAAACTGAGACCCACACACTATAGCTGGCTATGAAATCAATATTTTCACAAATTCAGACACTGGAGTCTTCTAAAAATGCAGTCTTCCCAAGCAGTAGAAGAGAAATTAGTCCCGTGTCATTCAAACCAGGACACAGGACTGGAAATTTCTCCCCCATCTCTTCCTAACGGAGCCAGCTTTCAAAGGCAGTATCTCAACCAACCTTTCCTCTGCTGAATTTGCTGATTCTCCGACCTGAGCGATGTGCCTCTCCCCTGTGGAAGACTCCTGTCCTCCTCTTGTCATTCATGTTTTAATCATGCCAGATTTAAAAAAGGAGGATTAAAAATATTTCCTCATGGTAGATGGTTGTAAAGGGAGCAATCACTCTGCAAACAAACAAGCAAAAAACCCCAAACAAACAAACTAGTAAGTTGGAAAGAACCCTGCAAGAAAAATCAAAATCAGTGTATGTCATATGATAACCTTTGGAACTCTTAATACATTTTTCTGTTAATTGAAAAAGTGGGTTTGTACCAAAGTTATCAAACCCTTAACAATGCCAAAGCCTACTTCTTAAAGGATTTACCCCAGCTTTATCAACGAGGCTTCTGCATTTAATGTGAGCTGCGCAGCAGCATTACTCACAGCATAAGCGGTGAACAATTTCTGTATTGCAAATCGCAAACGTTGTCACGTCCCCATAAATACCTGCTGCTCGTTGCAAAGCAGCACCAATAGCAGAGCAAACTTGAGGCATGCCTACGGAGATAACCCAATACAGAATTTCAGATGCAGGAGGGACTCCACCGCGGAGCTGACAGTATTGCACAGCTGCCTTTTCTCTTGCTTCCCAGCAGGTTACTTTGCCTTTCCAGTCAAAAAAACCTTTCGAGGTGCCAACATCATAACTAAGAGCCTTGTATTTCTAGCAGGAGGCTTTCTTGCTCATCAACAGATGATTTCTTTGCTTTTATGCCCATAAGTTTGTAACAATAGCATTACCTGCAGAAAGTGTCAACACCTGTCTATGCATAAACCTCCACCCCATCTCTCTTCTCCTCACCACATGAAATAGATATTTTGCATGAGGAACCTTCCTCCCTCTTTTACAATCAACACATTGTAATCCAGTTTTTCTGGCTGGGTTGAGGGCATCCACATGCCAGTGAGCACAAAGGGAATGCTGGAAAAGGATTTGCTACCTCCAGCATCTCCCAAGAGTGGGAGGAGGCTCTGGAGATGGTAATTTCTGTTCTTCTCTGCTCCCCCCAGCAGTGACTTTGAAACTGTGACATCTGAACAGGGAACACTAATTGTTTATTACTTTTTCCACCTTGCAACATTGGTGTTTGCAATACCCATGGCCTTACAGAAAAAAACCCAACAAAACAACCCAAACAAAGAAACAAAAAAACCCCATCAAACAAATGAGGGTTTACAAGAGTTGCAGGAGAAGGGTTATTTCCTGAGGCAGAGGAGTTTTTCTAAGAAAGTCACGGTGCCCACAAAGCAGCCAGCAGACAAAGATTTCAGTCCTACCTAGGCTCTGCTGCCAAGTTTGATATTGGAACATGGCTCTGGTTTGAGTAAAGTGTCTGCTAACCATCTAAAATACCAGCCCTGAACATGTTTAAAGATAGTTTAATGGAACAGAAAACCGGACAATTGCAACTCTTACTATAGGTGTGGGTAAAAGCCAAATGATTATTTTTTGATGCACACAAGTTTAGATTGATTGAGTTACTGCTATACATGACTATGAAAAAAAGTCACTAAAGTTCAAAGGGGAGGTGACAAGCATCCAGCAACTGGTTTGGGTACAGATAGATCATATCCAGAGAGGTCTTTAAGCAATAACTTTGACTTATTTTTGCATTAACTCCACCTGGATGGTCTTTTCTTCATGGACACTAACTTTATTTGCTGCCTTGCTTTTTTAACTGGATGTGGAGGACTTAATGATTTTTAAACATTAAAAAATATTTGGCTTTTAGCAAGAAGGGAAGACAAAGGAAAATGGCATTTCTCTGTTGTTGCTTTAGATTTCCTGTTGCAGCGGCAGCAGCCTAACCTTTTCACACGTTAGGAAACTCTCGTATTGCACAGTAAGCTTAACATGAAACCACACACTCTCTCAGCTGAATTTTTATGTATTTCGTACATCTCTTTAACAATCTCTATATGAATCTTTGGCATGAGCTCCAAGGTTTCGAGTTCTTTGTTGAGTTTGAAGTGTTTATTTTTGTTAGGGATCCTTACATTTGACTCTCCTAAAGTGTCATCATTAATAATAAATAGGCTAGATGTTATTACAGCATTTTAGAGATTGTTCTGTTTCTCCCACTGCACATGGTAGGTAACGTCCAGAAATAATAAAAGGAATTGCAACCCTTTATTTTGATACCAACCTCCTTTTTTACTCAAATGCCAGGGTGCCAGCTTCTGTAGCGCTGCCTCCGGCTCTGTCCTGCTTCGTAGTCAAACTCAGATTAGAGGAGGTCTACTGAAATACAAGCAGAAGGTTTGAGAAATAAGACAAAGAAAGGAGTGTGGACACATCCATCCTTCATCTTTGTCCGTTGATAGCAGGGAATGTCTTTCTCTGTGTGTTGGCTTGGCTTTGACTCCTGCTGGGATCTCTGCGTGCTCCTGGAACAACAACAAAATAATACAAGCAGTACTTTAACGTTCAGAGAACTGCTTAAAATCATAAAGTAAGTGGTAAATGATATTCTTTTGTAGCACTTTAAGAAAGGGTCTCTGACACCTGCACTCTGCAATTTTAATGGAAATTGTGCCTCGGTGTAGTAGTTCTACTGGCAGCGTTAACATGCTCAATCTCCTTAAAAGCTGTTTCCCGTTGTTACTGTGCCAGTGTAGGATTATTACTCAAATTATGATTGTGGGAGCTGGCAACTCGGATAATGTTTTATACCACATTACGTTTGTTGCAAAAAACTTAGTTTGGAGGAATGGTTTAAAAGAACATCAATTATAATTTGGGAAATGTTTTTAAGCAAATAAAAATTATTTCAGGTGGGGGAGCTTTTGAATTTAAATGAAAAAAATCTTTAAACATGCAAAGCAGAACAGTTGCCTAAAAGCGCTGGGGAAGAGCCTGTGGTTTTGAGTCTCACATGATGTTCTGGAGGCAAAATTCAGCTTGTTGGAGGGAAGATGAAGATAAGACCCTCTCCAACGGCACTCTCCAAAATGCTCCCGCTGCCTTATGCATGAGAGGCAAACTTTCAACCTGCAGCTGAGAAGATGGTGGAAAGAGCAAAATTTCAGCTTGATCTGGACTTGGGAGCACTCCTGAGATAAAAAGAGTCTGCGTGGAAAGGATGGATTCAATGGGGACTAAACTACTGGCATTTAAGGGTTGAGATTGATTAAGCTATAAACTGAAGAGCAGCAGGTGTGGGGAACACATAGATCAGCGTGCCACCAGCAAAGGCTTAGAAATTGTGCCTTTTTGAGTGCAGGAGAGGTCAGAGAACAGAGATAAGGAATGGAAAACAAACAGAGTGCCTTTCAAATGGGAGGTGAAGAAGGAAACAAACACTGCAACAACACATGCTTTTACACAAATACTAAAAATCCAATTAATAAATTGAGGGAAGTTAAATGCCTGGTCTTACGTGAAGTCAATGACCTGCTGGACACGTGTAGGACACCACAGTACCAGAACATAAAATATACAGAAAAGATGAGTTGCCTCTGCTGGAGTTAGGGTAGTGAAATCTATTAGTGACGTCTAATAATCAAATCGAATGAACAAAGTAAGGACCCACCAGGTGACACAGAATCTTGCAGGGACCGAAACATCAGCTCTAAGCGTACGTAGTACTGAGTCTGCAGAGCGCCTGCCTGACCAGAAGGACAGAGAGGATATACTGAGAGAGATCAGATGGGCAAAGATGGCGGGAAATACAACCAAAGCTGTACTTTGGGTAACCCACGTGTTGTCTGGACAATGCAGCATTGGAATATAACACAGACTACATTTGACTTCATCAATACTGCTTCGCAGAGTGGTTGGACAGGGAAGCCGCAGAAGAGATGCAGCCCTTCATTTGGTTCTCACTGATGTGCAAGATCTCGTCCTACATCTTCAGCTCACGGTTGCTGTTCCTGTGTTTATATTCAGAATTCCCACAGGCTTGACAAAGGCCAAGCATTCACAGCAGTTGCACCCAGTTGCAAAAGGGACAGAGACATAGAAATGTGAAAGATTGTGAAGAGGAAACAAAAAGGAGCCGCTCAGAACAGTAAACTCTTACAGATGGAGCTGAATTTCCTGCACCGCATCAGTGTATGTCATCTACTAAAGTCTTGAGAACTGGTAAAAGAAAAGTGGGCACAGATAAACTCATCACAGGGTGGATTATTAGAAGCAAGAAGCTGAAGTCATCTCCAAATGAAAAACACAGAAAGGATTGTAAACTGACACGTTAAAGGAAAACACAGTGAAAGAAAGTGTGAGCAGCAGCTACCAAAAGGAATCCAAGCTAATATTAAATCTTTCCTTAAACACATCAAGACCAAGAAGGCCACTGGAGTCTGACGGATCAGATGACAACTGCAGAGTCAAAAAGAGGAGAGGCCAAAACATTTCCAGAGAAGCTAAATGATGTATTTGCATGTTCACTGGAATAAGCAGATGATCCCCATATTTGAACCCTTCTTTCTGAGGGAGTTGGCAGAGACTCTGCCTGAAAGCACGCTAACTGGGAAAGGCTGTAATCCAAAGTACGCAGTGTAACGAATCCCCAGGCACCCGAGCTTTCCGAGGGAGTGCGGATAAGAAATAGCAGATCTACTAATGGACCTACCTTTCTCTACAAGTTTTTTTCTGTGCCCAGAGTCTGGAGGGTGGCAATGTGACACCAACCTCTAAAAAAGATTCCAGGGGAGAAATGAGGGGACAAGATGGACAATGCTGAAGGCTGGCAAGCCTGACATCAGTGCTGGGCAAAACAGTAGAAACAGCGATAAAGGATAGAATTAGCGTGCACCTGGATAAATATGATATATTTGGGCAGTGCCAACACATCTTCTCTAAATGTAGTATTTACCATTCAGGCCTCTAGACAGTTTCTTGATGAGGTCAGCAAGCATGTGGACAAGACTGATCTGGTTGATATGGTCCATCGGTAATTTCTTGATCTGGATGAAAGCTCCTACTGGGTGAACAAATCAGCAGCCACTCCTCACTGGAACTTGCTCTTCGCATTTTTCTGATTTGAGGGGGTTTTGTTGTAAAGAAATTATTTGTACCTTAATCTCATTATTTCTGAGAGTGAGACTGAAATAGCTTTTGTTATTACCCACACAGCTTACAGAGAGCTGGGACTTGAACAAGAACTACCTGTCTGTGACTCAACACTCAAACAACTTGAGATAAAGTTTGTGGGTGGACAGTGCATACAAATGAGTTTACAGAACTTCTCTCTGTGCTTGACACCATGGGTAAATGAGGGAGAGACTACGAGAGTATTGCTATCAGCTTTTCATCACTGCACAACTACTTCTGGTGAGCTGGTTTCATGTGCTTGATGCAGAATATACAAGGGAGAAAGTGGAAGATGAAGATAGTGTCGAACAACAGAGATTCCTTATGACTCAGTTCTGCAGTGCTCTGCACATGCACTAACCATTAATAAGCTTCTAGGCAAAACTTCGGAGTAGATTTTAAGCTACAAAGCCTCCAGGAATTGGTCACTTCAGAGATTGCCTCTGTGTATGACATACTGCCATTGTAGAGATCATCAGTCGTGTCCAAGCTGAATCTGTTCCTGGCTTTGATTTTGAGCCCACTCTCTTTCCTTTGCTGAGGCTGTTGAGGAATAAGCCTGCTCTTTGTGGTATCTAATGGAAGACGTACTCTAAAACATTGCATGAGTATTTCTAGTTATACCTGTAAATGCAAAAAACCCACCCCGAACCCAAAGAAAAAGATAGCAATACTATATAATCACTAAAATAAGAGTACTATCAAATCACCACTTTTCTATTTGTATACATCTTTATTCTCAATATACCTAAAAAAATAAAAATTCAAAAAAAAAGAGAAAGCATGAATAAAAGGTTATAGTAGTGAAGAAAATGCAGCTCCATGTAGAGTTCTAGTTAGTGATCTATTTAATTCATGCTTAACTAAATAGCCCTGTTTCCTTAAGGAGTACATCTACATTTCAATAACATGCCCATAGTACTAAAACATCAGTTGTTGCATATATTCTATTGAACAGCAGCACTTCACTCTATGAAGTCCCTAAGTTTCTTAAGGTTTGTGTGTATTTCACAGTACTGAAACAGTTTGGCCATGCAGAATAACCTGGGGTTGTATCTATCATAGGCAGTATTTAAATGACCCAGTAGGAACCTGTGGCCCGTATTTAGGTCCCATGGGCATCCACAAACTTTGGAAACATCAGAAATCTCTTTACAACCAGTGAACCTGGAAGAAATACTCAGATGCTGTTGAAATGAACCCAAATAACTAAGTAAAAGAATCACAGGATCTCTAGATCTCATCTAGTGCATCCCCTTGCTTAGAGCAGGGTGAGCTGGAGCAGGTTGTCCAGTTGCATTTTGAGTATCTCCACGGATGGAGACTCTACAACGTCTCTAGGCAATCTGATCCGGTGTTTGACCGTGACCACAGTAAAAAACTTTTTTCTTCTGTTTAAAACTAATTTCCTATATGTCAGTTTGTGTCTATTGCCTCTGGTCCCTTCACTGAATGCCACTGAGAAGAATCTGGCTCCACCTCCTTTACTCTCCCCAACTTTAGGTATTTAGATACATTGATAAGATCTCCCTGAGCCTTCTCTCCTCCGGCTCTCAGCCACTCCTCATATGACAAATGCTCCAGTTCCTTAATCATCTTTGTGGCTCTTTGCTGGATTTGCTCCAGTAAATCCATATCTTTCCTGCACTGGGAACTCCAGAACTGGATCCAGCACTCCAGATGTGTCTCACCAGTGCTGAGTAGGGGGAAATGATCACCCGCCTCAACCTGCTGGCAACACTCCTCCTAATGCAGGCCAGGATACTGTTGGCCACTTTGCCGCAAGAGCACATTGCTGTCTCATGTTTAAGCTGGTATTCACCAGGACTCCCAGATCCTTTTCGGTAAAGCTACTTCCCAGCTGGGTGGTCCCCAGCCCCTAATAACACATGGGGACATTACTCAGGAGGCGCAAGAATTGGCAATTCTCTTTGTTAAACTCCATGAGATTCCTCTTGGCCAATCTCTCCCACTTGTCAAGATCCTTCTGAATGGCAGCACAACCATCTGTGTATCAGCCACTCCTCCCAATCTTCAACTCTCTGCAAACTTGCCGAGGGTGCACTCTATCCCATCGTCCAGGTTCATTAATGAGGCTGTTAAACAGTATTGGCCCCAGTATTGACCCCAGGAGTACACCATTAGTGACTGGCGTCCAGCTGGACTTTGTGCCACTGATTATAATCTTTTGAGCCACTGATTGCAATCTTTTGAGACTGGCATTTCAGCCAATTTTCAATCCATCTCACTGTCCACTTCTCTAGTCGGCAGCTTGTTAATGAGGATACTATGACAGCCAGTGATGAAAGCCTTGCTAAAGTTAAGATGATTAACATCCTCTGCTCTCTCCTCGTTAACGAAGCTAGTCATTTCATCATAGAAGGCTATCAGGTTGGTCAGGCATGATTTTCCCTTCATAAATGCATACTGATGACTCCCAATCAATCATCTTCATGTCCTTAATATATTTGGAAATGGTTTCCAGAATTATTTGCTCCAGCACCTTCCTGGGTATGGAGGTAAGGCTGACTTGCCTGTAGTCCCCCACATCCTCACTCCTTTTCTTCCTGAAGCTAGGCGTGACATTCGCATTGAACTTCCATTCCTCCACTGTGACCAATTTGTTCCAATGTTTTGATCTTCTCTACTGACGGTAAATCTCCTTTGCTCCAGATGCTCCCACTGGTCTCAGGGGCCTGGGGTTCCTGAAAGCAAATCGTACTGATAAAGGCAGAGGTGAAGAAGGCATTGAGTACCTCTGCCTTTTCCACATCCTTTGTTACCACCATCCCACTCAGCAGCAGGCCCGCATTTTCCCTAGTCTTCCTTCTGCTGCTGATACACTTGCAGAAGTCTTGACAGTGCAGAGCTATTCAGCTATTCAGCTCCTCACTTTTCTCTAAACTTTGTCAATGGACTGGTCCACTAGGGAAGTCCTCAGACAGAGAAAGAGAAGATGCTGTTGTCCCCGTTTTAACAAATAAATGGTCAGTTTGGGCATCTTTGCTATGAAAGACTCAAATGCAATCCCTTTTTCCAAGGGAAATCTGAACCCACATTGATCCAGATTAGGTCAGTAACTACTAGGCTAAAGCAAGTTCTTAGTGTCTACTGTTGGAGCTGATCCACTTTATTCAAAACACTGGAATATTAGAGCACAAAGTGGAATTTAGGTATCACTCTTCCCTTTCCCCACAAATGAGTAATGTTACTACTGGAGCACAGTCTCGCTCATATTCTTGTTCTGACCTGTTGAATGTTTACTTATTGGTATAAAGTCCGATGGTTAGACTATGTTCCCATTATGAATCTAGCCCTTGAACCTGACAACCTGAAGTCTTCAGAAAGACAAAGTGCTAAACATATATTGATTTTAACTTTAACTCAGGCATGGGTGCAGAATACAATTGTAATCCTACCTTAAAAATAGAATGATCCAACCACTAACTTCAGAAGTGAATCCTTATGGTAACAATAACCATATTTGTTAAACCTAGCATTTATCTTTAACCTTTACTCCCACACAGTTTTAAAGCCACGAGCCCTGCTAGAGAGGACAAGGCAGACATGGCAAAGTGGGAACAAGCAAAAGGGAAGCCAAGAGTCGTGACTTTAAAAGCAAAAGTTAGTGGAGACTCCAAGTCAGAGTATCTTTTATTCATCTAACAAAACATGTTTAAACACAAACATTGGACATAAAAAGAAAGCATGAGCAAACACAATCATAGCGCTAGAGATCACTTTAAACAGAAGTTGCCTTCAGTTAGTTTATTTTTATAAACAATACCACGGGTTTTGAAAGATTGCTAATGCTGTAATACAACACCGTAACAACGCTGTAATGAAACAAGTTTGGGATGGTAATCGCACATTTTTAATCCAATACATAACTGAAAATAGACTTTTTTTACCAATTTCATTACACTGTCATTTTAGCTCCTTCCTGTTACTGCTATTAGCCTGAATTGAGAACAAAAATGACTTCAAGTTTTGTTGGAAAAAAGAACTTTGGAAATTAAATTTTTACCAATGATTTTCTGGCATGTATCTGCCTGGCCTCAGAAGCGGTCTGGAAACAGTGACGGAATGAGGTACTTCACGCTGTTCCTGCAAGGGGGTTTCCCCTTAGTAACAAGGTGTTGCTTTTGCAACATGCGTGGCACTTGGCAATCATTCTCCCTAGAAGACCGCCAAAGAATGATTTTTTTTTCCCCCCATTTTGTATGTGGAATACTCAAAGCAAAAAGCAGGTGAGTTGGCCAAGACATAGTGATGGCACTAAAGCCAGGAAACAGAGTCTGGACCTCCCCGGCTCCCAGCATCAGGCAAGTCCACCAGTAAAACATTAAAATACACCGCTTTTGCTTTCTTGTTGCCCAGTTTTTCTCTGAAATGGAGAAATAAAGCCTAGTTGATTCATGGACTCAATGACTGACCATTACTCAGATGTAATTTGACTGCTTGTTTGTTATTAGTATCGTAACTGCCTACGCAAAGAGACAGTGATGCGTGCCCACACATCTTGAATATTCCACCTGTTGGATTTGTTCGCTTGGTTGGAGGTTTGTTTGGTTTGGGTTTTTTGTTCTCACAATGGCAGGATGAAAGCAGCAGGACCGAGCTAAGGCATCTCATACAACTGGCACTTCACCAGCAGGAGTCAGAGTTGGGTCCTTTTTGCATTAATTCCTGCGCAAATGTCTGGATTTTCCCCTCTGATCTTGAAGTGTATGGTAACATCCTAAGACACTCATTTGTGGTCACTCTGGGATGCTGAGTTTAATGCTTTCTGTCAAAAGTACTGTAAATGTTCACTGTACATAACTAGCTGCAATTTAAATCAGTCCTGGCAGGGACGGGGAACTGCTGCAGCATTCTGGAAATGGCACACTTTATAATTACTCCAGTTCATCGTTGGTGATAGCTCTCAGTACACACACACACACACACGTTACGTCAAAGCAACTAAAGAGACTTACAAGTAATCAGAGAACGGACAAGTTCAGCAGTTACTTTGCTAGCTACTGTACTGCTCACTGGGTAGTACTTTAGCTAAGCTTCTAATACCACCTAGCAGGTACTTTGTCAGCTACTGTACTGCTCACTGGGTAGTACTTTAGCTAAGCTTCTAATACCACCTACAGCATTAATAACAACTAAAAAATATGCACATCTCTGATATTTAATTAATTGTCAAGCAATTCAACTTTAAAGAGCTTGCCTAACAATAATAAGATTTTTCTCTAACAATCTGACACCTAAAATGACTACACACTAAATTACGAGGAACAAAACAAAAATCAGTTTAGCATCCCACATGATCTATTTGTTTTAAACAATAACGCATTCTGCTACATCTATTTTGGCGCTTACTTGCTAACAGCAGATGTCTCTGTGCTGCAACCAACGTATCAAACAGGAAAAGAGCTCTGGTGCTACGCAAACGGTGAAAGTTGTTCAGAAATTTCTTTTCTTCCCCCATCTTTGTTTTTTTGTACTGGGATATTTTTTTCCTTCAATCCCTTTTTTCCATTTCAATTTCGTGCTATAATTATAGCTAAGACTGGCCACAGTTTAAACACTGAACTGCATTGGAATTTGATGGACTGGCAATGTCTAACTCTTCCTTTTTTCTATCCCTAAAACACCTGAAAAGGGGCGAAAATACCTGCACATACTATATAACCACTTCTCTGGCCAGGTTGCAGAGGAAGGATTAGAGCATCCAGGTAGACCGAGATGTAAATATGTCACAACAGAGCCTACTGTCCAAAGACTATTATGGTTTTTTTTTCCTTTTGTTATTTACATTTTTACATGAGGTATCTGAATGTTTATCACAGTAGCTTTAGAAGCTTTAGAATAATATTTTCTAAGGCACAGTATGCAGTTTGATACTCCTCTCTTTACAGCTTTGAAAATCCCCTTTCCTTATTGCAAAGTGATCAAGAGGCTGACAACAGTCTTTCCCCCCCCTCTATGATTTATATCACAATAAATGTAAAACCTCTTCATTCCCTAAAGTCATTCCTTAATGTTAGACTTATTTCAACCTCAGGACTGCTGAATCGTACTACAGGGAAAAAATGAGTCTAAGACTGAATTGTTATGCATCTTGAGGAATTCAATCATATATCACAAATTGTCTCCTCTCTTTCTGCTAAAAATACAAGCCACAGTGTAAGTATTTCTTTTCCAAAGACTTCTACATTATTTTTTATATTTTCCCAGAATGTTACATATGCACATTTCCAATTCAATCTCTTCCCTAGAGGGTTAATAATTAGCAAACTGACTTCCCCAGCTGGTTTTGTTCAAAGTGCCGTCATCCTCCTGAATTCAGTCAACATCTATCAGAAACAAAGACGTCAAACAAAACATATTAGGCTTCAGTATTCTCTTGTGAAGTTTTGGCCTCCAGCCAGAAAATTTTGTTATTTTCTGTGTAAGCTTTATTTTTCTTTCCCTGACCAGCAGTTAGTATGGATCAAAAGAACCATTGCTTTAAAATACAATCATAAAAATAATAAACACTAGCACTAACAGAGCCCTGTGCACCTTAGGTTAAGTCTTGCATGTGATTGGGGTGTCCTTGTATTTTGGGAACATGCTCCAACATGGGCTTTCTGGGGCTCCATTTTTTTCAGAATCCCATTAATGTTCCTCTGTCTCCAGAGGAAGACAGAAAACCTCCTAGCTGTGTTAGGGCTCTCTCTAAATACCATTTCCAGAAACGCTGAAAAATGTTCATGTTAGAATTCGTTTTCTTCTTTTTGGTGTTGTTATCTAAATGGATTAAGTGCATCCAATTTCAAAAAGGAAATTTTTAATGATTTCATGATCCTGGTAGAACTGGAGTCAACGGTTCCTGCCCTTTCTCACAGCTTACAGCTTTGCTTTGAAAGTCATGGGCTTTACAGCCTATCCAGCAGCTCTTGAACCACATTTGGCCACAGATACATTCCAGCAGACCATGGAGCCAGGAACAGATATTTGTAAGTCTGCCAAAAGCTACCCAGTAAGTCAGTTGTACCTCAGTGCTCTGAACCAGGCAGTTGCTGTGCAGGAGCTGCTGTTCCCACTAACATCTTACCAAAGAGGAAGAAAGGGGAGCCTGGGACATCGCTGCCTCCTGCGCAGAAGTGAGGGCCACCACTTCTCCCAGCAGGCTGTCCCTACCTGAGGTCCAGCTCCAGACCCGCTGAGGCCACTGAAGTGCTCAAAGGTACATCACAGAGACATCGTCAAAGTACAACCCAAGTAAAGAGATCATCAGGTGTCCCGTCACCTGGGTCCGTGGCTTCTCTGGGGGAAAACAAAACCAAAACCAAAGACATTAAATGAAACAAAAGACAAAAAAAAAAAAAAAAGGTTTCGTTTTCACATGTATCCTTTTATTTTTGTGCTCTTCATGTAGTGATCCTGGGCCTTCACTTCCTTTACCCTGGATGTGGATTTTAGGTACCCGGGCCAGGCTGGGTGCCTGTGTCCCACAGGCTGCTGTAGTAGATGAATTGGATGATTCAGCTTTACTCGTTTCGGAACTGTCTCTTCCTATCCTGAGGCACACCACAAATTTAACCGGAGGTGTTTCCCATATCCCAGCTGCATGGAATTTGTGTCCACAGAGATCCTGAATTCTGGCTGCTGAACACTTGTGTGGCTCAGAAGGCTAGAAGCTGGGTTTGGGCTAGAAGGTAGTGGGATGATGCATCAGCAGTCCCACAAACACACACACACAGATATTTTTAGGTCAGGCTTACTCATTTTTACCCAGACTGAGCTGAAAGGGCCGTCCAGCAGTGTTGTGAATCTATTCCCCAGCAGTGGTGCTGGATTGATTTTTTTATTACGAAATCACAGTTATCCAATTTAACAGTGCACACTGCCATTGACAGTGACCCTACCACTTATGTTGGCTGCTTATTGTTCGGCCCAGCTAATTCCCATCGTTATCTGTCACGTACGTCCTGCTGTGGTTTCAGTCAGTAACTTCTTGTTCTAGTCTTCCCAGCTAGTAGGAATAACTGATTGCTGTTCTCTTTATACATTTGCTTTTACCGGTGATCAGCTCTTCCTTTCATCTTTTCTCCCATGAGGGTTTGCTTTGTGCTACACCAGAGCAAGTAGGCAAGCGACCTGCAAGAGCAGCTGAGACTCACCCAACTTCCACTTTACATTCTTTCAATCAGGCAAGAATGAAGGAAATTTATATGTAAACAGCAGTAGTTAAAATCCAAATCATCAACCCAGATGGGATTCTGGAAGGTCAGGGGAGGATGGATGGTCAAGGACAAGATGGAGAAAGGAGCCTATGTTGGCTTTCCTTCCCTCTTCCATAACTTAAACTGTTCTGGGACACCCAGACGCGTGGTGTCTATTCTCCAGAAGTGCCGTGTTCAGTGAGGCGAGGCACACCAGAAGCCTGCAGTGATAAAACCAATGTCACCTGCGTTCCTAGGTATGGTTTGTGGGGCAGAGCCACTCTGCTATTTATACTACAACTATTTTAAACGGTGAAGTAGCTGATGTTTCTGTAGGTATTCTATTAATCTGTTCTTTCCAGATGGAAAGCCTCATGGAGCTGTTGTGATGCATTTCCACATTTAACTGAACGGTACCTTATGTTTTTTATAGCCACAATGTGTCCCATATGTACAATTCCATCTTCAATATTTGCTTTTGAAACAATATTTAAAGTAATTCATTTTTCCTCTCAACATCATTTTCATCCCAGCACGACACAATATGTGGCAGCAGAAACATTATCTTCTTACCTTTTCAGAAAGAATCCTTCTGACAGTCTTGAATATTAAATACCAGAAAATATAATGTCTAGGTCATGTAAGCGTTTAGGTAGGTGTCAGATTCCAGATACGTGATAGGTAAGCATGCTGGCATCAGAAGAAGCTTCCCGAAACAAACTAGTACAGATAAAGCAGAATTATGCGTAATCTGTGCTAGGACCATAACAAATGAAGCCTTACATGACTTAGAATATTCTTTTACTTTATATTAAAAGTTTCTGTACTCCAGCTTATTGGCAATATCCAATGTTAGGGATTCTGTTTGCGTACCTGAATGAACCTTGAAGCATCAAGCTCTGGGATAGAGGCCCAAATCCAGCATCAGTGAAGCCACGCAGCCCAAAGCTGCTGATGAGGTAGAGTCTGTCTTTTATCAGCTCCGCGCAAGCTTGCTTTTGGCTTCCAGCAACAGCTTTCCAGGGGCTTCTCACCTGCAACACACACAAAGTTTATGGCAGGAAGAAGTGCAAAGCAGATTTAATCAGGTCGCGACTGGTTTCAAAGGCCTAAGATCATGCTTTAGAACAAATGACCTGACTAAATAGCCTCACAAGAGGAACGTACTTGATAGGATAATTTTCAGTATCCACTAGAAAACAAAAAGAAAAAATTACAGAGCATTTTTTGTACAGCATAAATGGAAACTTTTAATTTCTTAAGATGAACATACATCTATAAAAATCTTAAAAGATACAGGGATAGTTTTGTTTTTCCAGTGTATGGCCTGAGACATTGACCCATCAATTGCATTCTACCCAGCGGATGGCCTTCAAGCACCCAGTGACTGCCACCGTAAGATGCAGGCTGGCCACCTCCGTGGAAAGCAGATTATTAGTTAGGCCTTTACGTGTGTGATTCAGAGAAAAAGTCTGCCCTATTTTCCTGTGCTAGCAAGCAGAGGAGAGTAACTTTTTGCCCACTACGCCTTTCAAGATTTATCTTGTATCTACAAGTTTCACTGTTGTTCTCACTAAAACTATGTTTCGAAGCATTTATTTCTGAGAACCGCAGTGGAGATTTAGCCTGTAGGCTGAGGTTAAGAAAAGAGTAGGCTTTGTTAACAATAGCAACAAGCCAACGAACAAAAATAAGCATCAGAAATAAAGGAAATGGTAGTGGAAGCATTTTTGCTATTATCTCGCTGTGCACTTTTGGAAACGATTGCAGCTGAGAAGCACCGTAGTGGTTATAAATTACCCTGGTGTTACTCGCAAGCACTGCGGCAGGCTGGGGCTGGTGCACTTCCTCAGACAACTGCAGTTGCTTCATCACAGGAGGATGAGGAAAGTCTAGAAGAGCTGCAGTATGAGGAATCAAGTACAAAAACTAAGGCTTTGAAGCGAGGCTTTGTTACAAAACGACTCTTAATGCCCTTTTTTATGGCTAAGTTTCTGAGACCAAAATTCAAATCACGGTCATCCTGCTTAAAGATAATGGATATAGAAAGGGATCAGCAACTCTTACACTCTGGGCAACTTACAGAATAAATTGAGAGAAGGAGAAAATAAGTCTGTTTTCAACAGTGCTGTGGAATGATTACTTATGCAATGTATGTCTAATAATTTTCATTTCTATGTCTTCAGTTTCCTTTTCCCATGTAAATTAGTAAATAACGCCTGCATTGATACAGTCAAGAAAGAAAACATTAAAACAACTCCATTTACATTAAAGAGACCTGGCTGGAGCATTTTCAGTCAATTGCCTTTCCATCAAAGGGATCAGAACCCAAACATACCACAAAGATCTATTTACTTATGTATTTAATACCCAGGAACCCAAGTGGATTTTCCCATCACTCACCAAACAAAAGAAAAACCCACAGACCAACATAAGGGCTTGCGTTATCCCATTCCGAGCATTTCAATGCTTCCCATTAAAGCTGTTGAGAACGAACACTGAGACTTGGAAAGCCGTCTTAACACAGCTTTGTAATGTTGCGGCCAAGAACTGACACTGATATTTGCAGTCCTGCGAGTCGGGAGTTTAGCTGCTCATTTAATTAAACTTCTAAAGGATCCGGAGCAGATTTTTTTTTTTTTTTTTTTTTCCTTGCACGGCTCATTTTGTCAGTTTTGTATCTACCACTACCACCTACTGGCCAAACCGAGACTGACTGTGTTTTCAAGCAGCAAGATCAACCTTAATTCTTACCATCTCAGAACAGCGTAACGCCTGTGAATTTGCTCCTGACGGTTACTTACACATGAGGGCTGCATCACATTGTAAGAGCTCAGCGCTGGCCTGCAGGGCTTTAAAATCAACATTCCACTGATTACCAAAGGAAATATTATTACAGCTCAAGAAGAGGCCTTTTTTTTTTTTTTTTTTTTTTTTTTTAAGCTGAGGATTTAGAGCTCAGTGGCTGAATGTTTGCAATTTAGCTTTTAACCAAAATATTCTGCTTATATATAAATGCCCTGGAGGAAGGGTATGCCATGGATTCCATTACAATGGGTTTATTATTATAAGAGACTGAGATGCCTGTTACTACACTAAGGGAGGGGCAACATAATGAAGGAAGAAAGTAGGGGGCTAAATTAAATGGGAATTTGTGCGATGGTGCCCTGGGAACCAGAGCTGGTCAAGTCTCACAGAGCCTGCAAAAACCTACTTTTTCCCTACCCTCCCTCCAGATTGCCCTGCATGGATTTCAAGCAGCCCCACGGCTCCTCTCTTGCAATGACAAGGACATAAAAGAGAGAGAAAGACAGAGAGAGTGTGTGTGAAAGTGTGTGTGTGTGTGAGAGAGAGAGAGTGTGTGTGTGTACATGAAGGTAGGAGGAGAGCAGAAGGGAGGAGGATGCCTGCATAAGGAAGGGCAGCACTGCACTCCGGCGAGGTACAGCTGGAAAGGGCTTTCCTTAGGAGTTATGTTACCCACTTACAGCCTTGTGCCAAAACCCTTCGCTCTGTCCGGTCATGCTGGGCATCTCCAGCATCTGTATGTTCCCATTGCAGACTCCTATCCAGATGGGATGTGACAGC
>NW_009646928.1:7487534-7502867 GCF_000708025.1 Charadrius vociferus | reverse complement strand
GAGGACTGCTAAAGGGACCAAGAGGTAAACTTTCTCGTGGTCAAAGTTTGCAAAAATAAGCACATGGATTTTTTTCCAAACCGTAATATCTGGTAGACAAGGTTTGTCATATGTTGGCCTGACGGGTATCTATCTCTGGCGGGGATACCCTTCCATCCCCCAAGGGAGTGGTATGAAAACATCTAACACTTCCCTTTCAGTAAACACATTCAGAGAAGCTGGCATGGCAGAGGGAAACGCAACATTCATTTGCCTGCTCAGGCTCTGGTGCACCGTTCCTGGACATGGGAAGCACTTCGTTGCTACCCATGGAAGGTACTGTGCTGCAGTCCCTGGATCTCCACCTTCTTTGTGGCAGCAACGAATGGGCTCCCACACAGCACTGCCTCCACAGTCCAGCAGGAAAATTCCTCCAACCCATCACTCATAGCTGGTGGCCTCAGCTCCCAGGGCTGCAGGGAACGGGCAGGAGGCTGGGAGAATATCTGTGCATCAACGCCACGCTGTCATCCATCATCCTTACTGACGGTGCTGTGGCTCCTTCCTCCTCCCAGCACCTCCTGCACACGTGTCCTGGGGCATCCTCATCCGTGCCCTGGGAAACACTGGGGCCACCACGAGTGTGGAGACCATCTGCAGTGCCCAGGTCTAGGTCCAGCAGGAAAGGAGGCTGGTGCAAGCTGTTCCTCTCCTACCAGGATGACCCAGTGTGAAGCCTGGGGACTGCCGTTACAAGACACTAAAGCCTGGCAGCTAATTTTTTTTTGAGTCAAGAAAAATCACAGCACAGAAAATTATTATTCATGCTTTAATTTTCCAGTTGAAACAATACAGTGAATCTCACTGCCAGTATCATCAAGGTCAGCAGTACAAACACAGTCACCACACACTCTGATCAGGAACAGTATAGGAGACCTCTGATTAAGGGAAAACAAACAAAAGCCGTAGGTAACAAAATCCAGAATGAAGACTAGAAAGCAATCAATGATTACATTCTTGAGTGAGTAATACCTGCAATTATAAAAGTTAAATGATGGAAGATTTAAAAATAAATATTTAAGGGTCAGTTCCCTCAAAACCATTTCAAAGTAGGAAGAAAATACTGCTGGGACTATTTTTCCCTTAATGCAAGGTCATCTACATCACAGTCGATGTTAATCAACGATCCCTATTTTGAGGTCAGGGATATTTATTATAGCTCTGCCCTTCAAATATATTTAAATGATTACAATATACCTCAAGGAAAATTGATAAAATGCCTATGTCAAGTTTTGTGAAAAAGATACACACCTTCATTAACCACATCAAAATCTGACCGGAGTCTGCATAACCAGTA
This sequence comes from Charadrius vociferus, assembly GCF_000708025.1. NCBI lineage: Eukaryota > Metazoa > Chordata > Aves > Charadriiformes > Charadriidae > Charadrius > Charadrius vociferus. The sequence continues at coordinate 7,501,531 of NW_009646928.1, read as the reverse complement.
ACAGCATCGAAGCCTGATAAACACACGTTCTCGGAGATGACAGAGCTCACTCTCGCAAACAAAAACCATCCTGAGAAGCCACTCTACTTGCTGTGCTGCAAGAAAGCAGCACTTACACACTTGTCAGTGAATGTGATGAAGGGGATTTTTTTGGTTTAAGTTCCTCCAGCTGTGGTTTACAAAGTTGAAATTCTCATGGGGAAGGAAGAGTTGGTCCCAACCTTTTTTCTTCTTTTCTTCTGGTGGTACAGAAGCTATCACAGTTCACACGTATGAACAGCAGATTATCTGGCAATCGTACTCAAAAGCTGCCATCCACAAACTCTGACAGTGGACTTCACATAAAATCAGTCCCAAAGATAAATCTAGAGGAATAAATCCAAACTTTTAAAACATTACTGAAGACTAGTGTATGGGGTCAAACCATTAGATAAAACATACACAGAAAAGCTATTTATACTTTAGATGATGGGAAAATCTCAGATTAAGAACTTGTGATAGCTACACCCATAGAAGTTATCAAAAACAGTAAGTTGAAAATGATATTGGGATCAAAACCATCTGCAGCTTCTTTCACAACATTTTTGAACGATTCTGTAAACCAGCGCTGAAACATTCTATGTACTAAATAATTTTTAAAAATAGCCCTACCCATAATTATGACACGAACAGGCAATTTTTGTTTCTAGAATTGGCCATGTGAAATCCAACTAAAAGGCAGTCAGACATTCCTGTGCATGTGCACAAACACTGTGTGAAAACATTTCAGTTGGCCTTAGCTGCTTGCTTAATTCTGAGGAACGTACCTCCATCTTAGGGCTCTTGCGAAATCATTAGAATGAGTCATCTTAAAACAAACAAACCGACAAACCCAACAATAAATGCGGCCCTTCGCAGCAGCTTTTAGAGATGACTGAAGGCACAGTAAATCCATTCTGAAGTAGCTCATCATGACTAACCATTTGTTTTTCCACCTGGCAATAAAAATAAAAGATAAAATCCCTGAAAACCTTCCAGGTGTTTTCAGAGAAGGGGGTGGAGGACTGGTTCGGGTGGTGGGAGTCCCACGGAGAGCAAGCCTTGCTGTCCTGGGCCACCGTAACTGAGGTAGTGCAGGGACCTGAGCTGGGTCTGTCACAACCATCAGCCTGCAGACCAACTGGTCAGCGAAATTAATCTCCTTCGTTAGCACCTTAGTACGAACACTGAAAGTGAAAAGTGTCCTTCTGAGGTTCTGGTACATGGGGTTGTAGGACTTTAGCACCTTTTGGGAACAGCAATGTGGCTCCCCTAAGTATCGTCCTTAGCTTTTCAGAGCAGGGTCTCAGAAGAGTGTACATGAATATTGCTTGCAGTAACACTGTAGGTGAACAGTAAAGCAATTTATTACCATAACTTCAGCAAGATTTATAACAGTCTTTTTTTTTCTTCAAACAGATATTGCCCCAAAATGTCTTTAAAAGAGGTTGATGGGATTCCATTTCTGAAATAACCAAGGCGAGAGATCACATAGTTAAATCTTTAACAGGACACTGGATGCATCTCAAATGAATATATTAACTTCAGGATGACAAAGCCCATATGCCATTTATATCTCTAGACTAATTTATTTCATAACATGAACTAGGCATCACGGGCCAAACTACCAAAACTCTGGTACTCTCAAGTCAAAAGTGACTTCATCTCTCTGCAAGCGTTTGGAAATCCACATGGCAAGAATCCACTGTTTGAAGAATAACTGTTCATTTTGCAGAAGGAATGGCTATTAAGAAAAAAAAAATCTACCCCGTGTTCCTTGGAATGTGTTTCAGAGTTCCTAAATTCAAGGCCAAATTTTAGTGATGGCTCATGAGCAGATCCTGCAACATATAAAAACAAAACACAAAAGCCCAAACATTCCCGAAGGAAAAAGTTGCATGAAAATGTCTGCGGCTCTGGGGCCTCAGGCACAACTGCTCCACATGAGCAGTTGAAGGTTTATGGTGTGAGAGTATTTTCGGTTCCCGGCTTGTCCCAAAGGAGCCAATTTCTCCGTGGTTCTGCATTGCATCCTCACCTCATCCCACCACAAAGCAAAAGCTCTACGAGGTAGGGAGCCCCTACGGCGTTCATACCAATGGCTGTGAGGGTTTCTCTGGATATGGGTACCCCGGGGAACTCTCAAGAAGAAGAAAACCACTGCAGATCATGGAGTTTCACATGGAAGACGTGGCCGCTTGCTACTTCTGATCAATTAATTGTTGTCACTTCTCTCAAAATCAGAAATGAGGATGCTTTCTTCCAAAGCAGGAACACCTGAGTTTATCTGTGGCAAATAGGCATTTCTGACCCACAGTATCCTGCGGAAGAATCGGTTATTCTGCTTGTACAGGCACCACAGAAAAAGGGAAATGGCAGCCAGCATCACCAATGTCACGAGAACAGCCAGAGCTACAACCCCACGGTACGATGCTGAAAGGGAAGGACAGAAGTTATTATTAAGCAAATATAGCTAAAATTATTAATAATTCTAAATATAAACATATAGACGTTTTATGGAAAACACGTTATTACTCCTTATATGTCACACATTTTCAATTACAGGTTTAACAGTGAAAAATGTTACCTCACAAAATATCATCTCAAAATGTGTTATTACTCCTTGTAAGAAAAATTAAGAAAGTACAGAAGGAACTCACCTTTTTCAGAGGGTTCTGTTGCATCGATATCTGAAATAGAATCCATAACCGTCATGAAATTACCCACAGAGCAAACAAAAGTTACTATATATACTCACTGTAAAATTGATACTGAGAAGACAATCTACCTAAACCCATGCAAGAGCAGGCTGTTCTTTCTTTAATTTGACTCATGCCAATGGGATTCCAAGTGGACAAGTTAAACACAACCTAATGTTATCTAAAATCCCTTAAATTTGGCAGACTATATTAATTCACATTTGTGCAAGCATGAGCTTTGTCCATTTTTTAAAGTACAAATCATAGAATGCTTTAAGTTGGAAGGGACCCTGAAGATCATCGAGTTCCAACCCCCCTGCCATAGGCAGGGACACCTCCCACTAGACCAGGTTGATCAAAGCCCCATCCAGCCTGGCCTTGAACACCTCTAGGGATGGGACATCCACAGCTTCCCTGGGAAACCTGTGCCAGTGTCTCACCACCCTCACAGTGAAAAATTTCTTCCCAATATCTAATCTAAATCTAGTTTGAAGCCTTTCCCCCTTGTCCTATCACTACATGGCCTTGCAAAAACTGCATGTCCAGCTGTCTTGTAGGCCCCGTTCAGACACTGGAAGGCTGCCATGAGGTCGCCCCAGACCCTTCTCTTCTCCAGGCTGAACAACCCCAACTCTCTCAGCCTGTCCTTATGGGAGAGGTGCTCCAGCTCTCTCATCATCTTCGTGGCCCTGCTCTGGACCCACTCTAACAGGTCCACATCCTTCTTGTGCGAGGACTGCAAAGCTGGACGCAGTACTCCAGGTGGGGTCTGAATGAGCAGAATCGTGCAGTGTAGATTCATCTAGCTATTGGGTCCAACAGTGACTTGGGCATTTTGGGCGGGCTCTGGAAACCCTTCAGCTCTCTCACAGACCCGTGTTCCTATGGCTGTGGTGCCTGTGTGCTCTCCTGGGCTGCGCCTGCCTGTCCTACGGTGTCTGTGCAGACCTGATGCTCTGCACACGGTCAACCACACAACAGGAAGTCTACCACAGAGGGCAATAATGCAAGGGCCACCCAGGTTCCTCAAAAGGTGGTCACTCTGGCTGGTTGGGTTTTTTACAGGTATTTTTTCTAATACCAAGGGACAGAATTATTTAAATGAAAACTAAAAGCACGTAAGCAATCAACAAGGAACATGTAAATCAATCACTATAAGGACACAACTGCCTTCTTTTATGGAAGCACGTACCTGCATCCATTTTACATACAAATCCCTTTTTTTCTCTGCATGGAGATAATTGCCAGACTCCATCTGTGGTCCTCAGGCTGATACAGAAATTCCCTTTGAGATGCTCAAATTCAGGCTCCCTGATGCCCCAGTTAGAATAATTTAAGGGAGAACCATCAAACCAGGATACTGTCTCATCTAAGGGCAGAAGTTATAAATCATTATAAAATATCATAGTGTTTTGATAAATATCTCTGGTTTAGTTGGACTTACCCTCACGTTAAAAAAATACTGTATTATGGAATGCCAGGATTTTGTCTGTTTGGCCACTGTATTACGTTTTTTTTTTCTTGAAGGATTTAAAAACATACTATGTAGTTGACATAGAAGACAGCTTGTAGTGCTTCTTTAAGAAATTAAAGGCATGCATACATCTTGAGTATTCAGAATACTAATAAGTAATGATTACAGAAAGCTTGACTGGTTTTACCACATCAGGTAGTAAGCAGCAAAAAAAAAATAAATCTCAAAAGAGAACAGTGTTTGGAAGATGGCTACACTAGCATTAAAATAACCAAAACCCAAACCAGATTCTTACATGCACTTCTCTTCCACCCAAAACTTACTCTCTGTAACAAGCAGGGTGTTCAACCAAACCATTTGCACAGAATAACCAAAACTGTGCAATTCTTCCAAAATGAAGGCATTTTCATCTTCATCTTGAATAGTTAGAAGATTTGATCCTATAAATTAAACACAGTTTTCAAACAATCCATGCCATTAGAATGTAACATTGCATTTCAAAAAGTTCATATTACGAGCCTTAATTGAAAAGCTTGAAAAGTCTGGTTATGCATTATAAGTTCTTAAATTTGCAATTAATGTGAAAATGCTCAGGCTGATATAAAACTGTTCTCACATGATTTGAAAACGAGTTTGAAGGGGAAAAAATCATTTTATGTGCTATTCCAGAAATCAGTATTTTCACAAGGAAAGGAACATTTTTTTGATTTGCATTGCCTCCAATTTCATAGTTGGCTTATGAGCTGCACTATCATTAGAGAAAACACATGCTGTGATTTCATTCATTTCAGAAAATACATATTTTTTCCTAAGATATCACAATGACATTTTGTAGCTACAAAATAATCACTTACCTTGATTTCTGCAGACTTCATGTGCAGTATCAAAACTTGTGCCCTGCAGAACTGTGGAAAAGCTGTAGCAACTGTTTTTGAATTTGATCCAGGGAACAGTTTTTTCTGAACATAAGCCTTTATAGGCAGTGAGTTTCTTTTCTGTGATAGAAATAACAGCACAGCTTTATTGGCACAACAACATACACATTAATATAACATTCCACTCGCTGTTTTGGAGTAATGCTAATAAGCATGTTACTGCGTTATGCCTATAGTTTTCAAAGTGAAAATCCAGTGGTTGCATATATTTGTACGAGGAGAGTAAAGGTGGTTTTATTTCTGATCAAAACCCGTGCTGGATTGCAACAGCAATATCGGGACACTCTAACCGGTATTGATGGGCAGAGGGAGTTAGGAGCAAACTACGGACACGTCAGAGCAGTCCGGGCTGCCCAGCATCTCCCAGAGGGCTGGGGATTTCCAAGGACTGCAGGGCTTCTCTCCGCTAAGCCGCAAAGATAACGTCTGCCAAATACCGTGGCACAGAGGAGAATTTCCAGCCTCTCCCGTGTACAACGTGCTGCAGCAAAGAGTCCCTCTGACTCAGGGTAAGTCTACAAACTGACTTTTTGGCAGTGCTGTAGATTCAGCTGCGCTACCTACGGTCTCGCATGCCTCCTATGTTGCTACAAAACACATTTTTTAAAAATGAAGTAAACCTTAGGCTATATATGATTACATAACTCAACAAACAAATTAGAAAATTAGTCAGCTTCATTACAAAAAGCATGCTAAAGAATAATTTTTGTCTTGAAGGATTCCCAAACAGCTTTCTTCTCAACAGATCCAAAAGCTATAATAAGGTGTAGGCAAACCCCTGGTGATCAATAACACCAAATAGTTCCTATTCTGAGAACTGGCTGTTGCCAAACACTTTGCAGTCCTGGACTGAATGGAGTTCCAGACCTGAATTCTGGATTCAAAGGAAGTCCAGGTAATGGACAGAGCATTGCAGGAAACACAACATATTTTAGGATACAGGAAAATATTCTTATCTTTATGAAAAAAGTTGCGAAATCTTTTATGTGCAATCAGTGAAGATGTGACTCTCATTTTTCACTTTGCTCTAAATGCTTCCCTTTTCCCATCCCACAGTTAATTGCAGCAAGCTGAATTTATTTCCCTTTGAGCTAGGTTATTAGCAATCATCATTTTTCACAGATAATACAGTGTTCACTGAAGAGACAGAGTAAGTAATTTTACTGTTTCTTTTCTATTATGAAAGTTCTCTTTCCATTCTCCTACAGACCAGACCTGATGGCCAATATTTTATGGGGAAAAGATGGTTTCGCAAAGAGGAGCTACAAGGAAATGCCAGAAATATACTTCAGTTTTGAATAATACTATCATCGTTGCTTAACCTCAAACCAATTAATTTCCTTTTGTATACTTCCATTGTCAAAACACACATTTGCGGCTGCAAAGATTTAATGTAAAACTTCACTCTGACTTACTGGGTGGCACGTGGCAAACTGCTCCTTGCAGAACTCGCTCGCAGTTAGCACTTTTCCAGTGCCCCGAAGTATCAATGTATACGCAGCTGCCAAAGGCCTGGGACTCGTCATCTTCCCAGAAGGTAAACAAAGATCTAGTCCCATCCGACCATTCAAAGTTAAGCCCGTTCTGCCAAAACAAATTTCAAATTATCTTTCTGACGTGCTTTAGCACCATAGAAATCTTCCATCGTCTTCTGGTGGCACCTGCACCAGCTATTACAGAATGCCTTTGACGTCTCCAAAGGCTGGGTAGATCCAGAAGGATCTACAAAAGACAGATCCAAGGATCCTCCCAACTTGCTTCTGGGAGACCACAAGCTACATCTAACCGGCTGCTTTCAGCAAGTGATTATTTGGGCCATTGAGCAGCTACAAATGAAACAACATAATTTCAATGTTGAGACTACAAGAGATTTTTTGTGTGTTTTCAAATGGTTTCTATGGCTTTTAGTTTTCAGTAGTCATTGCACCAAACTGGCTCTCATTACATTGATACATTACGTTGCAAAGAAACGGTTAGGGCTCAAGCTTTCCAGGGTTTCTATTCCAGATGCAAACTTCCTGTGACTTCAAAAGAATGACACAGCTCGTAAGCTTGTTACTGGAAAAACTCCTCTGCAGCATCACATTCCTAGCCAGGGAGTCCACTACGTACATCTGAAGTGAACAGCCCAATCCAGTGGTTGTATCCCAGCCGATTCACAATGACCGTGAGGAAAGCCTGATGGTACTGGTCTGTAATGCTGACCAACTCCGCGCCGTTGGCCATGCAGGTTTTTAAAGCTGAAGACCATGTAAAATTCCCACGTATTAGTTTATACGTTCTGTTTCCGTACTCTAAAGTATCTGGCACAGGGTACATTTCAGATGCATTGATGACATGTCTGGATGTGTCTGTTATAAACAGAAAGAAAGGATTTATTTATTTTTTAAAACAGACGGCTTGCACATAGCAGAACAGCTCCTAAAAAATCAGAGCCGTCCTTAAAAACAAATCTAAAAATTGCAAACTCCTTGGTTTCAGGAAGGCATTTTGAACTTTAAAAGGAAAAAGATGATGACTGCTAGAACAGTATCTGAAATTCCATCACAACACAGATCATCACAGGACATAATGCATTTAATGTATAACAAAGAAAAAAAAAGAAAACCTGGATGGACTTAGTTCCACTGACTGGATCTTTGAAGGTCAGTAAGAAATCACTGCCTGGGATGTGGGCATATCCCAAGTGTCCCTTAGTAGTGGGCTGCAGAGCGCTCTTATCCTAGGTACCTTGCATGTAATTTAGATTACCTCGTTTTTATCATAGAATCACAGAATGGTTTAGGTTGGAAAAGACCTTAAAGATCATCGAGTTCCAACCCCCCTGCCATGGGCAGGGACACCTCCCACTAGCCCAGGTTGCTCAAAGCCCCATCCAACCTGGCCTTGAACACCTCCAGGGATGGGGCACCTACAACTTCTCTGGGCAACCCGTTCCAGTGCCTCACCACCCTCACAGTGAAAAATTTCTTCCTGATACCTATTGACCCATTATTTTTAATGATTTCCAAGATCAGTTCACAGCACAAAGCCTGGCCTCACAAATCATTGTAATGGCACAACTGTGAGGATGACAAACTGTGGCTCATGGTACAAGCAAGTGCTTGGGAGGTTCCTGAGCTCATCATTACTGGGGCAAAGTGTGAACTGAGCGGGTGGCACTTAAAGAGAAATCCTCTGTGCATGGAGACTTAAATCTCTTTTTGATGATAAACTAGCACAGCAACGTCCGAAAAAAAATGAAAGGAAGAAGCAGATTTTTTAGATTTAAGAAATAAAGAAAGTCTCTCTTGAGAAAAAAAATAATCATTGACCATCTCCACCCCAGCCCAGTCTCTGATGCTGCTGGGCTCTTTTCTACAAGAGGGGGATGCCTTTGCTAATGTGTATGAATGCCCACAGTATAGTTTAAACAAGACCATTAAAATAAAGCAATGCCTCAGTTTTAATCCCGTTTGTCAGTTTGGATTAATTACTACTGTCTGTAAAACTTCTCTGTGATTACAAAATGAAATGGTTGCTTTGCTATGAGGTGGACTGTTTTTAGACTTGATTCCCTTTATGACTAAGAGAGGAGGAGTGTTAACAGGCATCTTAAAATAGTAAACGAATTTATTATTTGTCATTCATAAATAATTTAAAATTAGAAATTTCTAAGCAAGAAAAGGTTCTGCTCTTAAATTAACTGAAGCACTCTTATTTTGTTCCAGCTTTCAGTGTGTGCCACTGCCTAAAGAAAGAAAAAGGCAGGGAATGCAGTGAAATGCTGATGCAATCCTAATTCAAGCATCACTAAGAGATCAGAGCCCAGTTCAGATCTCCTGCTGGTTTATTTCATTTTAGTCTCCTACAGAAAATAATTCAAAAGAGGGGAGACAGGATGCAGACAGGATGGCAGAAATAAAGCACCAGCTCATCTTTCCAGGAATTGACACATTTGTTTGGATGTCTGAGCAAATCTAGCAGTTCACTACCGCCAGCAAGAGGCTGTCTCACTTCTCCCTTCCCTGCTTCTCTGCTCTCCCAGCTGCATATTCCCATGCAGGGGTCTGGCGTTTGCCTGACCCTGCACTGAGCCGATGCAGCCTGGAAAAGCTGCACAAAATGACATCAATTACGGAAAAAATAATAATAACAAAAAAAAAAAAAAAGGGAGGGAAGAAAAGAGACAGGAAAGTTTTCTGCTGAATTAGCAAGCTGACTGCCTGATGGTTTGGGAGAGTGCCATGGGTGTCACACTGGGGAGGCAGGACTGGTCCCTTCACCCCCAGGAGCACTCTGCTGCACACAGGGCAGGTGGGCAGCCCCGAGCGTGTCCCCCCAGCCCCACCACACTTCGGCCAGAGCTCGTGGGCCACTGTGTGACATTGACCCAGTTGGGAAACATGGGGAGGGTCCTGAGCACCCACTGCAGCCCCAACCCCACACTGGCGCCCTGCAGCACGGCTGCCCCATGGAAACCGTTTTCCTTCCTGCCTTTTAACACCTTTTCCATCTGTCTGAAGCAGCAGCAAGGGGTTAAAATACAAACGCTCGGGAGGTAAATGAACCAAACCAGCAGGAAAACACATTTATTTATTTTTTCTACACTGCGGGCAGGATTACTCCAGCACTCCCCACAACTGTAGTTCATAATAAATGATGTCAAATACGGCTACGGTTTGCTAGAGCCACATGTGAGCGCTACCCAAAGCTTCTATTTATTTATTCTACTTCTCATTTTCCCTCACCCCCTAAGCAGCCAGCAGGAGAGCCTCATCTTTTTAGACCCAGGGCTTAACTAAGAGGTGATATATAAAGATGAGGCATATAAAACCACCTCCGCAGTCAGTACAGCACCCAAGGACACTTCTTACAGGCTCAGATTGCAGCCCTCCCTTTGCTTTAGGGTTAATAATTTGCTGCTGGTCTATTTTAGTACCATGCTCTGGCAACTTCCCACAGCCCTGGCACAGGACTCTGAAGCAGCCCGAGCGCCCTGGGGATGGATGGTGGATGGCAGCAGGTCCTGAGCCGACAGGCAATGCCGGAATGTGGCTTGAGGAAACCCAGCAACGTGTTCCCCGCAAAAGCTTCGTGCTTCTGGCAAGTGAACTTTATGGTGACAGAATTGGAGAAGGGTGAAAAGAAAAGCCAAACTCTCTTGGATCGGCCAGTTGGTCCCACACTGCTCACAGAAATACATGTTCTAGTGTTTATTCTGAGCTAATATTGCAAGTCCCACAGCCTAAAAAAAGATAATAAATTAACCCCCCCACCCATATTTTCATCAGAATTACTCTGTTTTGCCTTTTGTAATTTCATGCTGTTTCTCTGCTCGCCATGGCAGAAAACATGAAATTTCATCTCTATTCCTGAATCTAAGATATGCAACTATGGAAGTTAGGAAAAAAATTTAGGAACAAAATATTTTCTTAGAAATTACTTCCACATCACAGCTACTGATTTATTAAATAGTGAAGAGCTAGTCTGTCTAAACGTCAGTCTAGAACTATCTTAAAAATGTTTTATGTTCCTGGTTTTATAGATGCCTATACCAAGCTGCCTCTACATGAGAACAAAGTAAGATGAATTCAATATAGTCAGAAAAGAGAACAGAAGGAAAGCAAAAGCAAACCTTACCCTGAGACTTTTGGCAGACAAACCCGTAATTTTTCTGACAGTTTTCTAAGTACCATTTTCCCGTAAAATGAAAATTAGGGTTATTTGATACCAATGTACAGAGTGGAAGTTGTTCTTGAATGTTTGCACTGTTATAACGCTGTCTCTGTAATTGACACAGAACCTTATGTTAATTATAAAAGACACTGTGTAAAAACAATGCATAATTATTACATTAAATTCAGAAGAATAATTATTTGAAAGTCACCATTATAAATATTTAGGTAGTACAACGAACACTCCTATAAATACAATTTGAGACAAAAACATCATAATAAAGTCACAAGTTTTCACTGAACTAACGAAAATGCTAAGCCAAATATGGACTAACATGGTGTAAACCACTATATTAAAATATTAAATTCATGATCTTATGCCTAAACTTTACTCAGACCCAGCATATGATACTAACCATATAATTCAAACTTCGGTGCTTAAAAGCCATTGCAAGAGAATGTGACTATAGCCACAAATTACATAAACAACTCTCTCAATAGTGCCTTTTTTTGATACCTCTAGTTATGCCCATAAATCTATAGTGCCTTTTTTTGATACCTCTAGTTATGCCCATAAATCTGTGTCTACAGTTGTTTGAAGTGGCAAAAATTAAGAGAAGACTAAGTTGCTGTAACAAGTTAGGCCTTGTCTTCGTGGCAGTCATTATTTTTATGGATAAAACAGCTTCCCACTGTCCTTACACCCCCTGGAAATACTCACATCCACTACTTCAACTGGAGACCAGTTGGAATATGTTGGAGGATTTTCATTCACCCATTTTTCATAATCATCACTCTGGAAACCTATCCAAACACTAGTTTTCTGTCCAAATAGATTCATTGTTATGAAAGCTGGAAAATGAAACAGGAATAAAACATAATTAACTGGTAAACACTTAGGGATAGATGAAGTCTCTTCCAACATACTAAAGCACTGAAAAATTGAATTACTAATCAATGACATGACATAGTTACTAGAAAGTAAGAACATGAGCAGCATTTGGGTGTCATCTAACTATAAATTCAGTTAAGCTGATTAACATCAGTTGGGTCAGGAACTAGTCCATTAACTAATAAGTCTTCCAGAAATGTTCACAGCAGCTTGAACACCTTAAGTATTAGTCCCATTGAAAAAGCTTTTTGCAGTTTTAGTCAGAAATAAGCTTTCTCAATTAAAGATAGCCAGTGAGATTCCTCCCACGTCCAAATAAGTGGTTTTATAAATGTATGAAATTCAACCAGAGATTTTTACGAATAGGGACTATATATATTTCTGAATGTGCTGGCATTTATTTCTCTGACAGTTCCAGGCTAGCGCTATGCTTATGTGCTATACTATAGATCAGATTTTAAGGACTATTAATGGATAAAAATGAAATTGCTTTTATAACAGTGTGATGTTGCATTCACAAGATAGAAATTTTACATAGCAAAATTTCAAATGGGTATTCCATCATATTTTTGTATTTCTAATGCATAGTAGTAAGCACAAATGGAATTATAATTACTCCTCAAAATGTAATTGTCATATAGCTCAGTGGATATTTGAATCTCTACATTTTGGGAAATTGGGAAAGAGAAACACTAATTTGTTTAATGCAGCGGGACCATGAGTAGGATCTGAGCAATCTTTTTTCCTAAATCCGTATCCAAGATGAAACTTTACTACAGCATCCTACCTAATGAAAGATGAAATTGTATTTATTTAAGAATATTTTCAGTACTCTACCTTGTTCCAGTTCATCTCTGAGGGAAGCGAGTGACCCATCATAGCTACTGCAGAACTCTTGTGCAGAGTACCAGTTTCTCAGATGCTCTGGATCCTTCGGAATTTGTATCAAAAAGCACTGTTTCAAAAAAAAAAAAAAAAAAAGCTTGTTCTTTTTTTTTCTCCAGTTTAAAAAATATTTATCAACTACTAAGAGTGATCATGAAAACATTTCATGTGCTGTTACTGAAAACTAAGTATTTCATTAGTTTCTGTCCTGCAACGGACCTCTCCAACATGCTCAGTCTCAGCTTTCAGCTGCGATCAGGCTTGGATTCAAATCAGTTGTTTAAAGGCAAACATAACCTGGGCTAAATTTATCCTTGTAGTCACTGCTGTAAACTGGGATAAATCCAGCACTGGAATAAATCCAGCCACCTCAATGCATGTTGCTATTACGGAATGTATATATTTAAGAGCAGCCTGATGAAATAATTGCCTTTCGACCTTCAATTGCAAATAGACTTTGATTTATAATTATCTTTGATGAACCCCATTTGAAACAGCATCTTTTGGAGGATGGCAGCAGTTTGGGACCATTTAGTACAACCAGGGGTCAGAGACCTGTTTCGAGACCATTAAAGACTCTTGGAATTGTCATAAGTGGAAAAGAAAGGATGGAACAGGTTTTTTTCAGCAAAAGCGCAAATACACTTAGCTAGCTTTTGCATGTATGACTATTCATTTCCTTCAACTAAAGTAAAACTAAGACAATTTCTGTGTGCAAATCTAGTTAATAGCCTAGTATCACTGTCTGTAGTTATAAATCTAAGGGCCCTGCTTTCAGGGGGCCCTGAAATGAAGAAAATCTTCATATATTGAATAATCCTTAAGAAATCCTATTTCTGTCATAAGTACAGAATGCATTTTGAATTATCAAACAGCAGAAAAAATGTTTTACTTTGAATCCAAAGTGCAACCAGCCTTTGGGACATATTCCTTGTTGGTTTTGGTCTTTTGGAATCTCTTTCTCTATTTTCCATGCAAATTTACGCTTACAAATACAGGGAAGAGAGACAGTACAGTTTTCATCACCCCAGAGTCCTGTGTAAAAAGAAAAATCACAGTTCAATATTGGCTTAAGATTTGGAAAGGGTTTTTTTCTTAGCTAGCTTCAATATCCTTAAGAAGGGTATGCTTTAGGGGTTGAGCAGAACAAGATTCTGCGTCAAATGCATCTGGACATATCTCATTACAGTGGATTTGAACATCCATGGGACTCATACTTTTATTCCCACTTTGATTTTATTAAATTAAACCAATTTCTCTATACTGAGTCACATAACATATGCCTCTATCATAATGTATTTAAAAAAATACTTGTTTTGCAAAAAAAAAAAAAAAAGTATAGAAATGATGCCTTCCAGATAAAATAGTTTGACTTCCTTACATTGAATTTTGTTGGCAAGATCCAGGTACTGACATAAACCACTGACGTGCTGAACA
>NW_009646928.1:7469777-7487519 GCF_000708025.1 Charadrius vociferus | reverse complement strand
ATACATTTTTCAGTGGAACACAGTGCACTCAGCAAGTTGTTGACCAGTTCCCATTTGCTGGCCAGCTGATGGGGGAGCATGGGCATCCCTTCCTTTTATCCGATACTAACAATAGTAACATAAAACTCAAGCATTCGAAAGACATGAATCAAAACCCCAAGATTATGTGGGGAAAAAAAGAAGGGTTTACATTTTTTCAGTTTTGGCTCTGGAGGCTGGGATTACAGGAGTGCAACTGCATTAATTTTTTTCAGACACAAATACAAAGCCAGGCATTTTTTCTTTTCATGCAACCTGACATGTTTACTTTATCATATAATTTGAAGATCTTCAGAAAGCAGAGACTGCGAGATGACAGAAATCACTGGAACCAGCAGCACTGTAATTTTTTTTTTTTATTACTCTAGCAAACTTTAGAGCTATGCGGTGGTGCAAAGGCTAGCACCAAAACCACGATACCAAAAAAATCCCTCAGCAGATTGGCTACGGGGTCAAAAATAAACTAGAAACCTGAGTATTTAAAGTTGTGTGCTGATAGAAAAACAGTTTATAAACGTAGGAAAAATTATTGTTCATCCATCTGGCTCATCTGGTTATGAGAAAACTGACTGTGAAAACCAGCAATGCATTAACATTTTTGCTGTGCCACATAACAGATTCTTAAGTAAAATTAAAGACTCAGTATCACTGGAATCTATATTTTGCCATTAGAGTACTGGAACTATTAATATACTTTTAAATCCTATAACCTAGTCTCTGAGCATATTCATGATATTTTAATACTCTTTTCTTAACCCTAAAAGCAGTTTTGCAAATTATAACCATGTAACAGGACTACATACTACAGGACCACATAATATGGATTGCATTTTTTGAAAACAGTTAAAAAAACTATAACCCCTTTGGCCAACAACAGAATCAAATCACAACACCTGCAACAAAAGGAGATATAATATAAACCTGTCTGTGATGAAATGAAGCCGCATCTTCTCCCTGGTTTCTGTGGATCTCTCTCCCTCCCTTCATTCCAGTTCTGGTATGTTACTGGTGACTCATCTCTCCAGCTGCGCAGAAATGTTAAGAGGGTAGTTACACTTTTTCCTATCCTTACCTAAAAATACAACCTCCATTAAAAGTGTTTGTAAGCAGCTACAGGGTAGAAAGTGCCCCTTTATTAACTAAGCTTTAAAAAAAGACAACCAACAACAACAAGGATGATGTTCATGTCTTTGGCTTGTATCTTTTATACCCCTTCTAGAAGAAATACTGTAACAAGGAGATAAATTAAGGGTAATATATGCTGAATGATATTTACATGAGAAATGAAGCTCTCTTGAGTACCCCACTCAGTCATCAAACTGTTTTAGCCCATCAGAGTGAATGGCAGCCTGTAAATGGGGCATGCCAAGTACAACTCACAGCAGCTGAAGTGTAGGTATTCTTACCGAAATTCATCGCTGAGGTTTTCTGCGTGTAATCCAATCCACCAGTGAACATCACTATTTGATAGCTATAAAAAAAAAAATAAAATAAATGTTTTGCCATACATTTAATCGTTGTTGCCCTCTATTAAAGCATTCATAAACCCCTAAACTCGGGCTCTGTTTGTATTCAGATGAAGAGAAGCTCCATTGGGTTCCAATGGGAAGAACAGGTGCTAAATCCTGCCTGTGTAAATTTATGTGACTTCAGTAAGGTTATTCATGGAGGTAGAACATGATTTAGCCCCCAGTTTGCACTGGATTGCTGATCTATCTTCTGTAAACCAGGAATTTACAGTTTTAGGAATTTACAGCCCATCTGGCTTGAAAAGGACTGTAGTCTTAGGCTAGAATTTGGTTTTTCCCAACTACTAAAAACAGACAACAGCAAATATTTCCTTTTAGCATTAATATACTGCTGATTCTTAATGCTTCCAAGATATTTTCTATGAACTGACTTCACACAGCTCATACAAGAGATTCCTAGAGATGCTTTCCAGACTGATTGTTGTTCTCCTGAAAGGTTCTAGACCTCCAGTCCTAAAGGGTGAAGTATTGTGGATAAGTCACAGAAATACTGTTATTCAAACAGCCACTTCTTATTGCTGTGCTGACTTGATTCTGCCTTAAACTATGAATGGGCTTCACTTTCAGGGTTGGCCACTCCATAGTCTCAATTTTGGGGTCTTTGGGAAAGAGCCAACAAAGGGAAAAAAAGTTCTGAATGGGCAGGACACTAGAAAAGCCACCCTGTCTCTGAGAAACCCTTTTTCTTCCCCAGAAAGAACTGAATTGCAGCCTGTATTGTGTTGTAGTTAGGATTTCACCAGCTTACAGCTTATAGAGCAATATCAAATGAAGAAAATAGATATATCTGACAAAAAAAAAAAAAAAAGAGAGAGTCAGGAATGCTGTCTGATTTGGTATTGCCGAGCCCGTGAGTTTAGTTCTCTAATCACAGCACTCAGCCTAGACATTACAGTTTTTAAAGAAATAGTGAAAAATGTGATTTCAAGTTCCACGCTAAGAAACTTTGACCAAGTTTTCTGATGTCACATGCAAAGTCTATGCAGACTGCTGAGTATTATTTTAGTGATTGCCATCCTTATTCCTGCTTCCACAGGAAACCGGTTACAATCACTTCGGGACACACCTGGCTATGCTGGGAAAGGTTAGCCAAAGGCAGCAGGCTTTAAAATCCCTGCATAAGTTATATTCTGAGACAAAAATTCAAGGAAGTTAACCTGATTTCCAATGCCAAAGGAGTAAACTTGGCTTTTTCATTGCAGAATGCTCACAAACTGCCATAATACCCACTAATTTTAATGCTTTTAAAAGATCTCTTGTAAGTAAACGGGACTTTAGAGAAGCATTTGAAGTGATCTTAAGTCGGAAAAATGCATCTTTTTTTTGAAGTTATATTATTTTTTTAGTCATAAACATTCAGTTCTAGCTAAGGCAGTAATTCCATCACAACACAGTCTCTGGTAGACATGGAAGAAGACAGCCTAGCCAGTTACGTTGCTCTTTCATTCTAAGTTATTTCTGCCATGAACTGTTGGTTTACATCCAGTTCATCATGTTCTAATACAAAATTACTTAAATAGCAGATAGAAACAATGCATAATTCCTTGAAAACTTTAAAACCCCATCTTAATATAACACAATTCTACTTACGCTTTCTATTATAAGTTAAAAGTAGAGAAGGCTGTACACAGTGCAAGCAAAACTCGTGTGGGTCAAGAGCTTTTCTACCAAGCACTAGTTGTCTTTTTTAAGATTATGCTATGATATCCCTTTACATTACAGCCGTATAATTTTGCTCTCAGTAAGGCAGAAACATTGTTTTTATTCAATTATTTTTTTTTGTATTTTCCTTATTTTGCTTTTACTGAGAACATCTAAAAGAAAACAGACAGTTTCTCAGGAATTCATCTGCTTCTGCAGCTATTTCTCAGCTTCAAATCTTTTTGTCAGATCAGAGTGGTTCTAGAGAAATTCTGCTTTCATCCCGAGGAGGGAATTTCGAGGCAGATGTCTTTTTTCCCATATAAATATCCATAGTCACAAAGGGGTTTAATTCAGGAGACATCATACCAATGTGTGGACACACGGAATGTTGCCTAAGCTGGCAGCTGGTGTACACAGAGGAAAAGGTAATCTATTTTCCACGGTCATAAGCACCCACCTCTGTGGTTTAGAGTTCTAGATTTAATTAAGGTGCAGAGAAATTGGTAATTCTTTGTTCTTGGCCAGCTCTCCCCAAGAGCAAACTTTCAAATCATCACGTTGAAGATTTAAACTATAATGACCATTTCAAACATCTGGACTTATTGCCCACATCATGCTAATATACCCGCTGGAATGTCTCTCGGTATTGCTACCTGATGACCAGCTGCGAGTTACTGAATGGGAATGGAACAGAACTGTGGAACTGTGTGGGATCAGGAGACATCCTGGTGGATGCAGAACCACTGTGTGAGCACCTGAGGAACCACGATGGGTCCCGTTGGTCATGGAGGGGTGGGGGAAGAAGAAGAAACAGAGAAGGATGTACACCATGTGAAACAACCCTTTCTCCTTAATTACTTTCATAATTACTAATGGCTAATTACTTTCATAACTTTGGGATAGGAAGCTGATCTTTGCTCCTCTTGGGTTTTGTGAGGCAGACTGATTGACCTGCTCATTAGCAGAGTTGATGCTGCAGATACAGAAATGACTTCTTTAGCTAAATAGGGCTTCAGGGAGGGATGTGGGAAACGAAGACAGCAAGAGAATTATTTCTAAAGTAATAGGTCTTTCATTTTCTACCTGGAGCAACAGGCAGCCAGATATTCCAAAAGATGCAGCAGGAAATAACCAGTTACTGCCTAAGGGTTTATTTTTTCAAAGGGGTCGTTTTTATTACCTTCTTAATTTTATTTTGAATAAAGGCTTGTTCAGCAGAAGAATTTATTGTTGCCATTCCACTATGAAGCCAGCCACAGACAAACTCATAAGTTTCCCAATCTGTAGGACTGACATGGAAAAGGTATTCTGCTCCTTGATAATACATCCACGGCAGTTCTAGAAAACAAGCAAAAGAGTCAGTGCTGGGCAGGGGTAAAAACTCATTTCGAGTCTCATTCTTTGTGACCCCCCTGACCCACCATCAGCCACACATCATATGGACAAATATACCACAGCTAACAGCAGAACTATATTTGACATACGAAATGATGAAAAAAAAAACAACAATGAGTAAATTTTGGGTTTATATTCTATCTTGTGGTACTGCAGTAATGTTACCAGGGTTGCCCAACCTTTGCAAAAAGGCACTTTTAACGTGATGGAGAGGTTATCAAACTCCTGTGCGTATTACTGGTGACATTCCTTTACCTAACCTAAGTACTATCTGACGTTTCAGTGTTCCTAAACAAGAGAGTGGCAGGTTTTGACCTGTAGCAACAAGTTCATACAGAGTTCCTTAATGTAAATTTTTAATTTAGAACATTTTAGTTATTTTATTTTTACTAATAGTTTAAATTGTATTTCCAAATGATAAAGTTTCAAGATGTGAAAAAAAAATATGTTTTCATACCGGATATGTACCAATTCGGATTCTTTGGTTTAACACCTGCAAAAATACACAAATAAGTTAAAACATTGCTGATTAAGAATGAAAAGAGATATTTCACTGAAATTGCATTCTCCACATGGTAAGGATTTAACCAAAATAATGAAGAATATTGCTATTGTCGTTCAGGGACACAAAAAAGGAGTTAAACATGGAATAAAATAAAGTAATTGCCACACTTACTAAACAACATTTTTAGTAACCTTTCTAAATAAGGACTTCGATTAACTCCTGCTAACTAACTGCTAATCATTGCTATCCATTTTTAAACTGACTGGACATATTAGACCTGTTAACTGGCCAACAAACCCTAACGGCCACATACAGCTTTGCCATGATTTCATGCAGAAGATCAATGAGGAGAACTCCAGATGTGGCTAAAAAGCAGGCTTTCAGATATTTTTGTCCTTGTCTCTCCTGAATTGCAAGTAATGGGTATAATAGACAATATATGTTAATTAAAATATCACCTTTTGGTATTTTGCATATCCATTCACGCTTTTCATTGCAGTGTGCTGGAAAGACCGTTCTATTTACTTTGAACACACCGCAGTTTCTTGAGTCATCTTCAACATACTTGCTTTCCAAAAATGAAGATACAACCTGAAAAACAGCACATTCGTTATCTTTCACTGACAATCCAAGGTGAAGCATTTTGAAATCTCATTATGGAGAAAAAGGAAGGATTTTGAGATGTTTGTATGTTAAGAACATTGTAAGTAACAACTAAAGGACCGCCTAAATTATGGTGGTAAAATCAAAAAATAGGGTCCATAATCTCACAGTGTCCTGTCCAAATTTCCTATTTTGTATCAGATTCCCTCTTTGTGAAAATAATGGAATAGCTATGAAACCTAACAATTTTTTGACGTGATCAGCAGTGGTCAGCCACACCTAACAGCCTTTGCTTTGGTTCAACATGTTGCATGATTGAATTTTACACTCGCATTCTGAAATTACTTAAATAACGCTGGCAGAGCTGGCACTGTTCTTTAAGACTGAAAACTAATGGGATATTAAAAGCTCACCCTTCTTGAGTTGTTTGATGTTTAAATCCCAGGTACTAACCATTAGTGTGGCATGTGGCACCAACGTCTTCAAGGATGCAAAATCAAAAGTGGTATTAATAAAGGAAAGACTTAGCTCTGAATGCAGGCACGAACCTAACAGTCATAGAACAAATAAAGCACGTAAGCACAGCTCTAAAGCTTTCCAATGTATGTGTGTATATATATACACATGCATGTGCTCACTCTGCACATAGCCGGTCCTGGGTTAACCACAAAGTGCTTTGCAGGAAAGCACACATCTGCAAACCTTTACAACCCTACCAAATTCCTTTCGCAGTTACGCAGGCTGCTATTTTAATAGTAGTGTACTATTGATCCTATTGTAACAATTACTCTAAGTATGTGGACACGAAAAACAATTTTCCTGGCCAACATTTGCTCACAAGGCTTATTTTTGTAAACTTATGCTCAGATATGACTTGAAAGGTTATGGAAATAAGTAGTATACAGATAGTTACAGGTGTTCTGTCAGACCACTGCCACGTCCCTCCAGAAAGTGGGTTTCTTTTATTAAATCCAATCCAGAACTGCCTTTCTTCTGTCCTATGAGGGAAACAAAGAAAATAACACTTCTCACGTACTTTTTCCGTAGCTATTAAACAGATTATTTTTTTAAGTAGTGCGAATACCCATATTAATTTCTTCTTGAATTCAATATATCATTCTGCAATTCATTTCTTAACCTTTTTAGGATCCTTAAGGTAAACTCTGGTTTTCCTACTAAAATGCTAAATTATATCTTTAAAGATGAAAACAGTTAAAATAGGATTAAAATTGCCAAACTTACATTTCAATGGGGAATGCTAACTCACAAGAACATCACCTTGACATTAACAGTTGCTCTACATCTACTACAGAGATCATCTTCAAAAAGAATCGCATTACAGTGCTGCTAATACACTTCTTTTCACCCATTTCTAAGTTCATGTTAGTCAAGAGTAGAGACTTCTTTAGCCACTAGGTAAAGAGGATGGAAGAATCTAAATCATAGGTTATTTTTACATATTAATATGATTAAGATAAATCTTGTTGCTGTAAAAAAAAATATATTTACCTATCAAAAATTGTATACAATAAATTGTTTAAAAATGTCTCTTCATAGATATGGCTAAAACTAGCAAGATGTGCTCCAAAATCTTGGCATAACGCTTCTGCTTCATCCCATGTTCTTCTCATCAGAACTTTCTCATTGTGAAATATCTGCAATAAAATAAACACTGCCATAAATGTAGTTGATTTTGGACAGCAGTTGTTTCAGAAACCCATAAAAATCAGATATTATTCGCAGGTTTTCTTACAATAAAGCCATGTATATTCCAAGTATAGTTCTGATTCAAGTCTTAAGACTTTCACTCGCTTTAAAATGCAGTGAAGGATGGTAACAATTGATTTTTGTTTGTTGAGTAAAAGAAATAATGACTAACAAAAAATATTTTAGGAACAACATACTCCTAAGCCAATGTAGAATCAGAAAAATTCAGAGCAAGTTTGTCGTGTACCTTGTAGCAGTTGAGTAGATTAGCTTCTGACTCCCATCCAAAATAGCAGGAACTCAAATGTTTTTGAAAAGTAAGTTCAGGTTCTTCATAAGAATTGATTTTTTGCTTGCACAATGACATTGCTTTGAAATTCTTACAGCTTTTCACCTCCCAATAACCAAGGGGGTGCTGCCCTCGCATAGCGACGCATCCTCCAGAATGACCTAGACATGGAAGTAAGTGTCAAGTATCAGACTAAAGCATTTGAATTTTGTGGCTTTTTGGTGAAGCGACTGATTTATTGGCATCAGGTTCTGGATAAAACCTCGATGAACTTCCAAAAGTAGCAAATTCTCTGGGCAACAACCGTTTTATAAGCCTGCCTTGGCTGACCCGAGCTTGTAAAATGAACCGTGACAAACTTCTTTCCTTTGAGGGCGGCAGAGCACTGGAACAGGCTGCCCAAAGAGGTTGTGGAGTCTCCCACTCCGGAGACGTTCAAAACCCACCTGGATGCCATCCTGTGCAACCTGCTGTAGGTGACCCTGCCCTGGCAGGGGGGTTGGACTAGATGGTCTCCTGAGGTCCCTTCCAACCCCTACCATTCTGTGATTGATTTTTTCAGTTTTGTTTTCTTGGAATATTTTCCTCTGGATTAATATTAAACAAACAAAATCAAGCAAGCAAATCAAGAAACAGCAAACTAAAGGGGACATAGAAAAAACGTCCATGCAGTGCTCTTATTGCCAGAAATGTATCTAAGACAAAATCTCCCCTCTTTTCATATAAAATGCAAAATTACAAACTGTGACTGTTACTGAAGAAAATTCATGACTTCTCTGGGATCTTTTGCTGGGATTCCTGGAAAGCCCTGATGGCCTCCTTGCAAAGACCACAAAGAAATGTATGAAAAACATCCCACAGAAAAAGAAAATATTTTTTTTTTTTCCCAACTCAGTCTTTTCCTAGTGACTGCTGCTGAAAAGGAGCTCACCTCCAACTCTTCAACTCACAAGTTTTTATATTGCTTTGTCTTCCCGACAGATGATGGAGAAAATATTAATTCCCCCCCTGCCACGCAGAGGGGAGGGCAGAGCGATGTCCAACATCCTGCCACAACTGGGGAGCCCGCAATAAAGGCGCCCAGGTGGGAAGTGGGGAAGGAAGCTCCAGCTTCTCCACAATTCCCAACTAATCTAACCAAATCCATTGTAGGAAGTTACATAGGCAACAGAAAACATACACTTATGTCTCTGCTCTCTTGACCAGGGAGGGAGGAAAGGACCGGGACTCTTCGGTCACTGCTAAGCCAGTGGTGGCAGGGGGAAGAGAGCACATTGCCCCTCTCTGAGCCGTTTCTTTATTTATTAGCTCATTACTCACGTGGCTGGTACTGGTTCCAGTTTGTGTAGCTCACGGAGCAATTCTTCCCCGCTGCACTTAGCCAAAAGTATTCTCCTGTGTTGTTAAGGTCTTGCAATCCTATCCAAAAGTAAGTTCTCTCAGATTTTACCACGCTACGGATCATGCTGTTGATAAAAGCTTGTTCAAACCTTGATAAAATAATCAAGACAAAAGGTTTATTAGAATAAAACAGGTCAACTGCTATTTCACTGAATAGCTCTCATGAAAATATTTAAATTATGCAAGAAGAGAATATGTAAGAGGTACTTAATTTTCTTTATAGAATGCTGTGGGGAACTTCCGGCACAAGTCTGTAGTATAAACCATAATTTTTCCCTTTTTCTTATTTCCCCCCTCAGCATTTGGGCACATAGGAAAAACAGTAGATTAAGATTTTATGAGCTCAATGCTTATGCTAGACGATATAAAGACAGAATATATTAATGACACAGAGATAAAAAGAAGAAACTCCTCGTATGAAGGAGAAAAAACAGTGGGGTCTGAAAAAGCTACAGAAGAAAGAAAAGAAAAAGATTTGCACAGAAGTATCCTGTTAGAGCCGGACACATAGAACAGCACCGAGAAACCAGAGCTGAAGGGCTCAAAGCACTAGCTGACCTAACTACAGAAGGAATCACTTTTTCCTTTCATTTCCTCATTGAAGTTACCTGAGAGCTTTACACCTTTTTTCAAGTCATAATTGTTGCATATATTAACCCATTTTCACTTAAATGTAATTTATTCAGATATAACTGGTATAGCACCATACAAAAAATGCTTCAGTTTATGAGAACATTTAATCAGCTTCCTACGAAAATACATACAGCAAATTCCCAGTTTGATAAAGACTTATACAACTTCTTGGTTTCACACGTTGTGAAAAGAATGGCTAAATACCATAAGAATCATACTAATGTAAAAAACTGAATGTATCTGTAAGACTGAGTGAGGACTTTTATTTTATTTTCATTTCCTCCCTATGTTCTCTTTTTATATCAGTTCTCTGTCCTCTACAGCCTACTTTTTAATTAATATTTTAGGACCAATACGATGAAGAGTTTTTGCATTTTTCACACCAGAACAACAAACCTCAACAGTAATTAAAAAAGAAAAAAAAAAAGCTAAACTAACAACTAGCTTCCTTTGCCACTCCAACATTGGAACTAACACAATAAACACTGATGGCTACACCCAGCAAAAATCAAATAAAAAGAAACAAGCAGAAAAAGACAGAAGGTGTGCTTCCAGCCCTGTGCAGTGTGCTCTCAGCTCTCTGTGACCTTTGAGCTGCGAATGCTCAGCTGCGAGAATTTGTCCCATATTGTCCCCATAAGGATTATCGCCGTACTGCAGTACAGCGCTGTAGGTATTGTGCGCAACCCTGAAACCACCCGGCAGGCCAAATTCCCATCGATGCAAATCCTTACGTGGGGTGGCCTGTGTTTTCCTAAAATTTCTAGCTATCGTTCATCTGACTGCCGGTGGCTACAGTACTACCCCCATCCTTTAAAGGGAGGGGAGATTTCCTCCTAATATTTTTTGTTTGGTGGGTTTTTTTTTACAATAAACACATGGAGGTTAAAGTATGTATGTAATGCATCTATCTGTATGTCATAAACTTTAATGGGAATCCAACATATAGGGTATATCACAAAGCAATCAGAGAAATCCCAAGCATCTGGAAATCTGCAGAGGAGAAAGCCTTTGCTGAAGCTGGAATACAGGTAAATAGGAACAAAGCAAGGCAAGGCAGACCTCAAACGCTTTCAAACATTTACTCTCTCTCCTTATTTGCTGAGAACACACGTAAAATGCATACGTAAATAGAAACATTTATAAAACATTAATTGATTCGGATTATAATTTGATATATTTTGATTACAAAAATTAAATATATTTTCATTTTTCAGTATAGTTTCCAAGTACACTAATAAAGTTTCTTAAAGATGTTACATACCTCTGCAGAAAGCATCTTGTTTAGATTCCTGCATGCTCGCATGTGTGCACATTGCTATAAGTGTTTATTAGCCTAACAACTGCTTTTTACTAAATTTATTTTCAATTAAAAAATAAAGCAAAATGCACCTTTCATTTTAGGCAATGTTAGTAATTACGCTCGCCTCTCTTTTGCCATGCAACACTTTCTAAAGTTAGAATAGCTCGTTAGAGGTATCTTCACGCTGTCTAATAGGATTAACTACCTGTTTGTTACTGATACAAGTGCAGATGGGCAGAAATAACCACTGGAAGCATGTTCAAAACTTCGAGGGGTACTGTCGATTTTGTAACAATATCCACCATGTCTTTCCCATCCCTTAAAAGAAATGAACATTATTTTATAGATTATTAGTTATTATATAGTTGTTATAAAACTTGATCCCCTTTTGTACCTTCTGTCTGATCATCACTGACGACCCTATAGCCCTTTTCCTTTCTACCATGGTTCAAGAGTAGTTACCCTCAAGGTCACTGAAAACACGGGTAAATTTAACAAAGGTTTAAAGTTTAAATCCTTAAATCGTGCAAAAACTGGCTTAACACACACACACACACGCAGTAACATCTTTAATGGGTATGACAAAACTGTGGGCAACAGTTCAGGCACTCTCCCCGCGCACTACTTCTGTTTCAATTTTATACTTTGAATATTGTTTCACTGACTGAGTTCTGGGGAGGTACACCAGGCCCCTCAGACAGCCATCTCTTTGCATGAAGCACGGAGTGGCACTTGTTGAATTCCACTAGTGGTAACCCACTGCTGATATCTAATACCTGAAGGGCAGGGTAAACACTGTCACTTTCACTTAAGTTGTTATAAGAAAGGATTACAGCTGCCCTTTGTTTTCAACTGTAAGCAGAAGTACTTATTCCAGAATTTGCTGGCCTTTCACACAGCAATGCACTCTAGTTATTTACCTTTTCTCAGCTCCCTTTCTCATTTTCAAATAGAACTTCCAAATAAATAAACAAGTACATGAAATTAATTTAACAATCATCCTACTCCGATAATACAGAATTAAAATGACGCATTTTCGTGGTTTATCAGATGAGCCGGAACACTGAGTCAGTGGTCAGCCTGCCTTATTTCTTCTTATTATTAATGTTTTATTTCTTATTCTTCACCTCTGGGTGTCCAGAAGACGCTACCAGGACTGGTGTGAATTCTGCCTGTGTAAGTTCATGGGGCATACCTGCCTGGTCTTCCTGCTTGAGTGTTTTAAATAATCAAGAGAATAAAGAGATAAAAAACCATTTCTGTCTAAACTTGAAGCCACACTGTCCTGGTTTGAGCGACGGAGGACTAATTTATCTTTTGGTAATTTTACTTTTCAGTAAAGTCTTTTCTAGCGCTTGGGAAAACTGCACTTTTAGAAGATTCTAGTGTCTGAATTTGTGAAAATATTTACAGTTTCAAGGTCTCGGTGTTTTCGAGCTCGCCTGGTGCAGAGATGAGGAGGAGCGAGACCTGGGCACTTGACCCAAGCTGGCCAACGGGATTATTTCATACCATGAATGTCACACTCAATATAAATTAGGAACTTTGCTGCAAAGTGCTCTCTCTCCCTTGATGGCTGCCATCTTGAGAACTTCTTGCACCGGTGCCGGACCCCTGAGCCCTTCCCTTCCTCCCAAAGCCGTAGTACTTGCGGTGTCCTACATTTGCTGTCACTGCTGGGAGTGCACAGCTTCCGACTGATGGAATTGGCTGAGTATAATCCTTATATATTTTATATTGCTATCCAGATCAATACTGGTTCTTCAGTATTACTAATGTTAATTACTTGGTCTTATCCTATTAAATCTGTTTATATTTCAACCCTCCGGTTTCCCTGTTTTTCCCCAACTCCCCTTCCCAGGCGGGGAGGGGTCATCGTGTGATAGAATAATTGTCTGAATGACAATAAATTGTTGTAGGTTCTTCAAACCAGGACACACACACAGACAGGGGAACCAGCCAGTCTCGCTTTGCGTCTTCCCTGAGGGAGGTGCTGCTTGCAGGGGAGCTCACAAAGCAGCACAACGGGGAGCAAGCACAGCACCCAGGCGGGCACCATCAAACACCGCTTGATGGAGACATTAACAGCAAAAGGAGAAAAAAAAAGGAAACGGATAAGCTCTTTTTCTGCTCTCCATCCTCAGGTACAATAAAGATGCTGCAGAGCTATTCAGGACAGCAATCAAACATTATGCACATCCTTCACCCCTGCTGAATCTGGGGAGGCAAATTTCAGCTTCTAGTTAGGAGTGTGTTTGCTGTCAGGACGGCTGACAGCTCTGCTGCCTTTTACTATCATCCCCTCGGATGCTTGGAAGATGGCTGGGCACAGCCCTTTGTACAGCACAAAAGCACAGAAGCAAAAAGGAGCTGCGGTATCAATTTCTGTGGTTTCACCAGAACGACACGCATGGATTGCTCAGATGTCAGCTTTGCAAGCAGAAGTAAACAACCAGGTTTAGGATCTTCCCTATCTCCATACCAATGAGCTGGGACATCCCAGTGCCTAAAGACTGGAGGAAAGTAATTTGACACTAATCTTTACTTTAAAAAGAGATAACAATACTGTGGAGTAACTAGAGGCCGGGAAGCTTTCATTGAGGGCAAGCACAGATTGAGAAATTCCAAACTTAAAAGGCTGAGTAATTGGTCAATGAAATGCCAGATGGCATTCTGTACAGATGAATATGAAGTGATGCACGTGGGGATCCCTCCTGCATCCCCCAGTAATTTCATGTATGAAGTGAGGGAGAGCTATCTCACTCCCACCAGCCAGGAACAAGATTTGGAGGTTATGATGGTTAAGTTCCATGAAACACCAGCTTAGTCAAAAAGCCAAATTGAACCTTAAGAATTGTGAGGAGAGAAAGAACAGAGAAGGTCATTCTGTCCTTTTGAATTCACTTTTTTGCCACTTTTTTTTTTGAGTTCTGACCCTCAATCTCAGAAAAAAACATATTAGAAAAGAAGGGCATCAAAGATGACAAAAAGTACGGTGCTGCTTCCACATAAGCAGTAAATGAGTAGGCCACGACTCTTCAGCCTGGCAAAAGGAGATGCCTTAGGGAGGGTATGACACAGATCTACAAAATGTTGAGTGCCATGAAGGTGGGCAACTACTTCAGTACAAGACCTTGGGGATGACAAACAAAGCTAAGCTAGCAGGAGGAAGGTTCAACATGGAAAGAAGGTGGCTTTTTTTCATTCAAAGGGTAGTAGATTTATAGATCTCCTCACTAAGTAATGTTACGAATGCAAAGAGTTTGCATGAGTTCAAGGGGGAATCATCAAGCACCTGGAGGGGATGCCCAATGCGGGCTGTTAGATACACAAGTCTTAAAACGCTCAGGAAATCCCCTGAATGGTTGGGGGTGAAGAGAAAATTGCAGGAAGCTTTATCTGTATTTGCCCTGTCCTGCTCTTCCCCAAACAGCACTTGCAGCCACCTGTGGGAGGCAGAACAAGAGGCCAAATGGACCCTTAATCTGAGCAGCTGACCTTCTGCTCTTAACGACGTTCTGTAGCCTTAATAGCAATTCTCTTCTTAGAAGTACAATTCTCTCTTGTTACAACAACAATAAAAACAGATGCTCGATTTAGTACTACACTGTTATCTTTTGATGCACTAATTAAAGTGTAGAGGACTGGAGAAAGTCACCAGTACAAATACAGTCAGCTCTGCACACAGAAACCTCCAACTCGATTATCAAGCAGCTGACAGCTCCGCAACCTGTTTCAAAGGCCGGTTGAAAGAAAGTGTTTAAAACCATTAACTCTGTATTGGGGAAAACTGCCCAGAGAATCTGACCTTTGCAATAAAATATTTATTCTCAGTAATAGCCTGCTGACTAAGAAAAAAGAACAGTTGAGCTAAGGGAAGAAAGCACTTAGTGCTTTTTATGCCTTAGGATGACAGGAGTGTACGAAAAAAAAAGAGCTCAGATTTCTGGTAACTTGATACAGACATATTGCAAAAACTGCGATCAGCAGAACCACAGAAAATGTTAAAGGCTAGTTCATCTGACGCACAAGTCATAAAATCAACATGAGATGAAAGCTCAGTAATAACGTGTAAGACTATAAAGCTTTAGAAAAGCAAACAACTGCCTGAGGCCAAAACTCCCTGAGAACCTACTAGCAATCCAATACGAATGACAGTATGAGGTTAACGAAGCAGAAGATCAAATGTGAGAAACATCAATAGATATTCTGTACATTTAAGGTAAGTTAGCAACAGAAAAATGGGAAAAAAAGGGTAAATCTGTATGAAATAAAGACTTAGCCTTGGAAAATGACGCCAATAACTAGCAACAACATACACATTGAATGTTAAAAGAAAGCAAGTTGTCAAGATAAAATGTCTGAAATCAAAAGTAGCTTTGAGTAAGCTTAGTACTGACTTCTTTTGATTAAACAAATATAACTTTTTTCACTTTAGAAAGAAAACGATCTATCGAAACCAAGGGACTATAAGAGGGTTTAGCATATGTTTTTACAGGGTATGAAACATCAACAGGCAGAAATTTATCCTGAGTAGGAAGTTTGCCAGAGCAGACCAAACTACCTTCGACCAGTGACAATCTCTTGAGTCTCAATCCTGTGAGGTACCAGAAGTTGAAGTGCTGTCAAGCTCCTCACTACAACTGGAAGTCTTGATGCTCTGCACATTTTTCACATGGTCAGGACTGTGACAAACCTTTCGTACAGTAATAACACCCAGAATTCTTGAGTGATGAAATACATTGGTCCAAATAAAACAAACGATGTTACCCTAAACTTTTGGAAATGTTAAGCTGGAACCAAGCAGTAACTTCTGCCTCCATAATGGTATGACCAGAACGCTGGATCTGACCACTGTACATCTGGGGAAAAACTGCATCCAACTCCAAACAGTTCAGCTTCAACCTTCTTATAATTCCCCTGAACTGGTTGTGTTTCTTGACTTCTCAAGAAAAAGGACAAGACATGAAAAAAGGAAGACAACGAGCTAAAAGATAAAGCCAGCCAGAGAAGAGAGATTTTCCTGATTCAAAAAGTTCACAAAACTCTCTCAGAGTTTTGAATAAAATTTTAACAACAAAAAGTCTTCAAGTTTGTTCTTTTCACATTGTGAAAAGGAACTGACGGCAAATAAAATCATATTTTAACACATTACTTTTTACTACCAGAATGCAGAGCCTAAAAGCCTGAAAACCTGTTGCAATGGCCTATTTAGATAGCTGTGCTCCTTCCCATTTTTGTTTGAAAGTAAAAGGAATGCTAATGTACGAGTGGAAGAGTTCACTCTCCGTGTCAATGAAACTGATTGTTTTTCACCCTGACATTCCATTTCAATGTATGAAAACCATGTGTGGGATGAGGCATCATATAACAGCCATTATTTGCACAGATGGTGGACAAAAGGGTTTTCACTTTTGATCTAGAAAGAAATAGGAACTTGGGTCACAACCACTGACAACGCAACGAGCCATGAAAGGCACCTTGGGAAAGCTTTTAATCTTACATTAAAATTTAGTTTACATACTTTTAAGGCAAACTACGAGATTTTTCCTAGGAAAACATGCATGTTGTTAATTTGAAAAACTAACATTATCTATCTATTTACATCCATAAATTCCGTAGCTACTTTTTGAGGTTTCCTATATAATTTTATCAGTAAGGCTCTAAAAAAACCCCAAAAAACACAAACCCCCTTACCTCTGGACAACTTGATTCCAGCTCAGGAGACACACGATTAAATTCCCCTGCTTTTTTGCAAATGTAGAAAGTTGTGTCTTCACACTTTTTAACTTTCCAATGTCCCTCCTAAGGGAAAAAAAGAAGTATAATCTATACATACTCATATTCTCATGCCTATCTATACACACACACACGTTATATTACGCTCCCTCCTCCTATTTTAACTTTTCAGTAAAACCAAGGAATTTTTCTCACTCTGTTCATTTATTTATTCTTAGATGGATCATTTATTTCTACCAACACTGTCAGCAAGACTTTTCAAATCAATCATACAAAAGGGTTTGTCTCTTTGAATCACTCTTTGGGATGTAATGCATTTTAATTAACTAACACTATGGCCATGCCAGAGCACCTACTTTTCAGAATAGCTGGGAACTTTGTTCCTATCTATTATAGTTCTCTGTAAGATTAATCTTTGTATTTGAACAGCCTTTACTCAAGATATTACAAAGTTTGTATGATATAATTTTCAGACATCTATACATACTGGATATGTATACAGTATATAAACAGGAGGAGCTAGAGACGTGTGCACACCTCCAAGGCTATGATCTCATTGGCATCATAGAAACATGGTGGGATGACTCCTACGACTGGAGTGTTGGCATGGAAGGCTACAGGCTCTTCAGGAGGCTGGAATGCATGGAGCTCAGCCTAGGGATGGATAAAGAGCTGACTGAGAGCCTATGGGTCAGGATTAAAGGGAAATCAGGAGCAGGGAACATTACAGTGGGGGTCTGCGACAGGCCACCCAACCAAGAAGACCGAGCAGATGAAGCCCTCTATAGACAGACAGGGGCGGCATCACGTTCACAGATCCTGGTCCTCATGGGCGACTTCAGCCACCCCGACATCTGTTGGATGAGTAACACAGCCAGGCATACGCAATCCAGGAGGTTCTTGGATTGCATTGAGGACAACTTCCTTCTCCAAGTGGTTGAGGAGCCAACGAGG
The DNA here is from genome assembly GCF_000708025.1 of Charadrius vociferus. NCBI lineage: Eukaryota > Metazoa > Chordata > Aves > Charadriiformes > Charadriidae > Charadrius > Charadrius vociferus. The sequence goes on along the minus strand of NW_009646928.1, from coordinate 7,469,778 downwards.
A
>NW_009646928.1:7467821-7469682 GCF_000708025.1 Charadrius vociferus | reverse complement strand
TTGGGAAAGCTGACTTTGGCCTCTTGAAGAATCTGCTTGGTATGGTGCCATGGGATGAAGCACTGGAGGGAAGAAGGGCCCAAGAGAGTTGGTTAATATTCAAGGATCACCTCCTCCAAGCTCAGGAGCCATGCATCCCTACAAAGAGGAAGGCAGGCAGAAAAGCTAGAACACCTGCATGGATGAACAAGAAGCTCCTGGACATGATCAAAAGCAAAAAGGAGGCTTATAGGGAGTGGAAACAGGGGCAGGTAGCCTGGGAGGAATACAGAGGAATTGTTCAAGCAGCCAGGGATCAGGTTAGACAAGCTAAAGCCCAGACAGAACTAAATCTGGCCAGGGACATAAAGAAGGATTTTTTGTTTGTCTTAAAGTATGTCAGCGAGAAAAGAAAGACTAGTGAAGATGTGGGCTCTCTCTGGAAGGAAACGCAAGAACTAGTTACCTGGGACAGAGACAGAGCTGAGGTACTCAATGACTTTTTTGCCTCAGTCTTCACTGTCAAGGACTGCAGCCACACTGCCCATGATGTAGAATGCAAAGGCGAGGATTGGGAAAGTGAAGAACCGCCCACTGTAGGTGAAGATCAAGTGCGAGACCACCTGAGGAACCTGAAGGTGCACAAGTCCATGGGACCTGATGAGATACATCTGCAGGTTCTAATGGAACTGGCAGATGAAGTTGCTAAGCCACTAGCCATCATATTTGAGAAGTCGTGGTGGTCTGGTGAAGTTCCTGCCAACTGGAAAAGGGGAAACATAACCCCTATTTTCAAAAAGGGAAATAAGGAAGACCCAGGGAACTACAGGCCAGTCAGTCTCACCTCTGTGCCTGGCAAAATCATGGAGCAGATCCTCCTGGAAACTCTGCTAAGGCACACAGAGAACAAGGAGGTGATCGGTGACAGCCAGAATGGCTTCACCAAGGACAAGTCATGCCTCACTAATTTGGTGGCCTTCTATGAAGGGGTTAAAGTGGCACTGGACAAGGGAAGAGCAACCAATGTCATCTACTTGAACTTCTGCAAAGCGTTCAACACAGTCCCCACGGTATACTGGTCTCTAAATTGGAGAGACATGGATTCGACAGATGGACCACTCGGTGGATAAAGAACTGGCTGGACGGTTGCACTCAAAGAGTTGCGGTCAACCATTCCATGTCCAAGTGGAGACCAGTGACAAGTGGCGTTCCTCAGGGGTCGGTACTGGAACCTGTGCTGTTCAACATCTTTGTTGGCGACATGGACAGTGGGGTTAAGTGCACCCTCAGCAAGTTTGCCGATGATACCAAGCTGTGTGGCAAGGTAGACACGCTGGAGGGGAGGGATGCCATCCAGAGGGACCTGGACAGGCTGGAGAGGTGGGCCCAAGCCAACCCCATGAAGTTCAACAAGGCCGAGAGCAAGGTCCTACATCTGGGTCAGGGCAATCCCAAGCACAAATACAGGCTCAGTGTAGTATACAAATACAGGCTGAAGAGTAGCCCTGAGGAGAAGGACCTGGGTGTGCTGATTGATGAGAAGCTCAACATGAGCTGGCAATGCGTGATCACAGACCAGAAGGCCAACCGCATCCTGGGCTGCATCAGAAGTGTGGCCAGCAGGTCAAAGGAGGTGATTCTGCCCCTCTACTCCACTCTCTTGAGACCCCACCTGGAGTGCTGCATCCAGCTCTGGAGTCCCCAACATAAGGACACGGACCTGTTGGAGCACGTCCAGAGGAGGGCCATGAGGATGATCCGAGGGCTGGATCACCTCTCCTATAAGGAGAGGCTGAAAGAGTTGGGGCTGTTCAGCCTGGAGAAGAAAAGGCTCCAGGGAGACCTTATAGCAGCCTTCCAGTACCTAAAGGGGCCTACAGGA
>NW_009646928.1:7454507-7467633 GCF_000708025.1 Charadrius vociferus | reverse complement strand
GGTCTAGTGGGAGGTGTCCCTGCCTATGGCAGGGGGATTGGAACTCAATGATCTTCAAGGTAACTTCCAACTTAAACCATTCTATAATTCTATGATATGTACCAAAAATAATGCTTGAAGAATTATATCTTCAACCTCCTTTGCCTTTGTATTTTACATTTTCATTTGTTTGTTTGCACTTGCAAACAGAGTTAAATAGTGCCACTTATGTAAATCATGCATTACTGAATTTAAGCACTGTTAATTGTAAAAGTAAAGTAAATTTATGTCCAAATTATGAAAAAATTGAGCGCCATGCATTGTGATTTGACAAGATACAGCGATATTTGAACATTACTCCCAGTTTTACAACACCTGATTGATTTGAGGTCAATCTTACTGCTGTCAACTTCTGTAATTCTAAGTAGACACAGACTACTACCTGTTTTTGAAAGATACTACATAAACTTTATAAATATTGACAGCAAGATAAAATAGGCACAGCTGACAGTTTTTCAAAACATTAACTGGAAGCTTTCAAGACAGGGACTGCTGTATTGTAAATTGTAATATACACTACTTGGATTTTAAATTACTTTGTCTTTATCAAAATACCAACTCATATTTGTTCTCTTCCATTTGGCAAGCTTTACATACGCAACATTTTTTATTGACTATAAGCTCAAAAATCTATGACTAATTTGCTGTGCATCAGCACTGCAAAATGTATTGGTTTCTAAAAGCTACATTGCATTTATCACAACGTGATTACATTAGGAATCAAAAGACAAAGCCAACAGGTCATGGTCTAAAAAAATACACAAACTGAGAAAATAAATTATTATGAGCCAAAATAAAAGCGTCTGTCTAATTCTTTCAAAAATAAAAGGAAACTTACAGATCCTTGTGCTGAAACACAGAGTTGTCCTGTTCTTTGAAAGGTGTTGGGTTCTTCGCTGTGCCAGCTAGAGAATTTTACTGGGGTGCCATCTGACCACTTAAAAACAACTGGGGTGTTATTACTGTATAACCCAATCCATGTTTCAGTTACATTTTCTGTAAAAGAATAAGTCAGTTCAGATTTTAATGGAGAAGAAATAATGCCTGTTTTTCCTCTAGCATCAACACCATGATTAAAAATTATTCATGTGATTTTCATAAGAATCACCGTCTTTCAGGATGGAAAAAAAAAAGTATGAACTTTAGAAAACCTCACTGATGAGATAAAGTTCTACTGCCCTTGAAGACTAAATTTTTTCAAAAAAGGACCAACATACACAATAATAAGCTTGGAAATCCTGAAAAATACAAATCAAGAGCATATGCACTTTTTTGAAGTGCACGGGGCAGAAAGCCTGATGCGGAAGGGAAAGATTTGTTTTTATAATTTTCCATGGCACACTCAGCTTTAGGTTTCTCTGAGTGATGCTTATAAGTTCCAGCGACAGCACAGTTGTAGCCACAGGGGGTGGCAAACATAGGAAAGACAAGCCTCGTGGTTTAATGTAACATCTTCCTTGACCGGCTCCTACAGCTAGGAAAAGTAGACAGGCCTTCAGGCACGTGATCCCTCCTCCTGAAGGGAAGCCTGAAGTAGGTCTGAAACAGAAGCAGCAGACTTGGAAGCTGAATACAAGCTGAGAACAATTACATCTATCCATTGTAGCATCTCCGGAAAAAATGGTATTTGGTATCTATGGAGGGTGTTAATAGAGGTGAGGAAGATCATACAGTGGTTAATCTCCAAGGAGAAAGACAGACAGGAGAGTGAAGAGGATGGATGGCAGGAGGGGTGATAATGAGAGATGATGTCCAGTAAATCCAGTGTAACTCACTGTCCTGCAACCACAGCTGATGGGACTGAGTTGATAAAACACGTCACTGTGCCCCAGCTCTGGGAAGCTTAAACTCATGGCCAAACTGTGCAGCTCTGCCAGCACGCTGATGTCAGCTGGAGGCACAAAATATTCACTTTTCTTTGCTGCTGTTATGACAACAAAAGCCTTGGCATTGCTGCACCAAAGAGCTTTTGTTCATTAAGTTCCTTGTGTAATTATGCTGCCTCTCAGGACAACGTGGACCAGCAGAACTCCTTTGATACACCCTGCTGCCATCAAAGGGGACTCTGCCAACATACCAGCAGCAACAACTTTGCAGTGTGGACAAGGCCAGCTAGAAAGCAAAAGATACTCTGAATTGTTGCTGCTCCTAAGCACAGTTCTTGCATAAGGATGATCGCTGAATATTTTGCGCAGTTTGCAAGGAACCAGCTGAGAACAGGAAAGGACAAAAGCTAGCAGGTTTACTGTGGCCTCGTTGTGTTTACTTTGTTGATTTATTGCTTTATTTTAAGTATGGCTATTGGAGAAGGTGACGCTATACATTTTTAAGACTCCTAGAAGGAGCGTGTATCATGCTTTCTTCGTTTGTAAACATCACTTGGGTGTCCCATGTAATATAGTGCTTAAGTGGCTAACAATGTTAAAGGGCTGCACAAAAGAGCATCACGGAACACTTCAAGAAACACTGCACACTTTAACTCCCCAAACTCACCGCTTTCAAGCAAGTTAAGGAGCATCTCTGCATCTGCCATGGAGGATATACTAATGAGCCCACTATTGTCACTTTGGCATGAGATAAAAGCATCGTTCCAGCTCTTCTCCTCTTTATGAAGTCTGTAGCAGTTGCGATTGTGTGGGTACCAGCCAGGGTCACAACGAGTGGCATAATACTTCCATGTATCTTTTAATTAAGCATAAAACGTTTGTGTATATTAGGTAGAATTGCCCAGGTTATGATATGTTTTTAACATATTCAGAGCTATTATTTTATCTCCTGTTGCTGAAAAGAGCCATCCAAGATGACTTAAGGAGGCCAAAACACACACTCTATGGAACATCACCTGCCAAGCAAATTAAAATTTCTCCCACTTTATTTTATGATTCAACCATTTGGGCTGCTGGACTAGTGCAAGCACACTAATGGAGCTGCTATTCAGTTTAAAACACATTATATCTCCCTTATTACCTCTGAATCTGGTTCAAAACCAGCTAAAACTTTTTCAGATGCATTACCTCATTATCTGAAACAAGTAGGGAAACTTTCTTTTAAGTTATCAGGAAGAAGCTGAAGCTATATAACTTGTTCTTATCAAAACAAAAATTAATGTTCCAATAAACTCAACCCTGTTTTTAACTTTCCCACGGAATGGGAGTCTGAGGCATTCTATGTACTATATATCCTATAGTCATTTTATGAACACTTTAAAAATATATATGTACAATGTGGGGTTTTTTGTGTATCAAAAGTACAGCATACCATAAAAATAACTGCAAATTTCAAACTGCATTTATACATCTTTATTCTCTGTGGGCCACTGGTTAATTCCATCCAAAGACGAAAACCTTTTTTTAAACTCAAAAGTGTGGCTCTATTGTAATATAAAGAGAATAAGCATTGTGTAAGCCTCTGATCATGTAAGGAACCAATTAAATGCTATGTATATTAAAATTATTTGTTAGTTTTAAGACTCTCAAAGTGACTGCATTTAAACAGAAGAAAGTGTTACTACTTCAGTTAAGGTAAACTATTCAACTTAAACAAGCAAACACATACATTTAGTCCAGCTAAGACTCTGTTCTGCTGAGTTTATATTCACATGGCTTCCTCTTGTTCTCCTACACCCACAACACCCTACAGTAACAGTGAGAGACTTACCCAATGTTTCATACTCTGTCTTACTTAAATATTTTTTGCATACAAAAGGCAATCCGGAGTCACATAAATAACTTTGCCAGCCGTACTTCAATTTGGAATTAATCACTGCACAATGATTTTCCCTAGAACGCTTATCAGAGACATCTGCAAACACATTTTTGAAAAGCACAAAATTACAAAAATTCAGTTCTTGCTTGTAAAATGGTGTTGTAAGGCTCTACGCATCTTATTGAGCGCATGTATAAACACCCCTGCACACCCAAACTTCTAGTAATATTACACCAATACTACACACAGCTGAACATTGGCCATGATTTATACCTGTGTGGCAATCCCTCCTTGGCTGCTGCTATCAGATAAGAGGCTGAAACATGCTCTAGTGTCTATGTTGTGTCTGCTGGTGCACAGACCTCAAAATGTAGCAAAGCAACTCACAAAGCTCATGTTAATGTACTAATGTTAATTACAGTATGTTACAGTAAACACACTGAAACTCCATTCTTCCATGAAACCAGCTAGAGCACAGCTTTTAAATATGCAACTGGAATCCTAAAAACACCTTTAAAAGTAAATGACAAAGGGGCTACATCATTAACACTTTGAACAGAGACATCTCAATTGATGCTACGACCCTCAAAGGGGCTTTTAGTTCATTAATATGAATAAATATTTCTATAAAAAAAAGAGGTACACCTTTCCAATTGATTCACTTTTCAAATGTAGCTATAGGAACACTCTTGTATCTAAGCTGCAGTTACAGACAGCATATAATGACACTGCTACAACATATCCAAGAGGAACATCAAGTACTTGCTCTCCAGTTCACAAACGCTAGCGGTGCTCCATCTGACCACTGCCAGCCGGCATCTTTTTCCAGGCGGTTCAGGCCCATCCACAGCATCATGTCTGTGGCATTTAACTGCCCTGAAACAGAAAAAACAAAGCAATACTTCACACTTTCCCCATGTTTTAAAATATATACAGGTATAGATCTGCTGTCCTGACTTGTTACAATAGAAATAAAACAAAACTTCAAATCAGTCTCCAGAAAGTTCAGGCTGTTTTTCCTGTTCTTTGAAAGAGTCTATTACTTTGTTAATCAACACAGAGATGAAAAGGAATAAACTCAGAAGTCTGCATCCTTCAAAAGCAATTCATCCTGCAAAGCCTTCCTGCAGAAGCTGTTCCTGACCTTAGAAGTTAAATCTAGAACAAGCAGCTACATAAACGCTAGCCTGTTTCAGCTTTCCATAAACTAAACAACTTGCAGTCCCTTTACAGCCTGCAGGCATATCAAAAAACTAATTAAATAATTTAAAAAACTTCCTGTTAGCTTATATCCTGCAATTGAAAATCAGCAATAATGGGAAGCAATGGGCAAGATGCCCAAGGCAGCCTTTCGCATCACGGCTCTGCCACCCATTCCTCCACTCGGTCCTCCCCGTGCACGCTAAAATACCCAGGAAAGCCATGCTGTCAGAAGGCTCTGCCAAATTTGAATGAGATGCTTGCTGCACAGGGGAAAGCAAAAGGCTTATCAGAGAAGGACTATCATCCATTTATGAAAACAGAGCTGGCGTTGCATTTTTCCCATACAGGACATTTACTTCACGCCTGCAGAAGTATTCTCGCCATTCCCGTTTGTCGAAGTCCGGCTTGCAAAGAAAGGGGACACCAGGGTGCATTGCAGAGAAGGTAAATATTTGTATAATTCTCCAAAGAAAACAAACATGCTCCATAACCAGGGCTGCAAGAATGAATGAGAGTCTCTTTGGGGAGGGGGAATTAAGATAATTACACCCTCACAAAACACATACCACTGCTTCTGCACTCGGGTTATTAAGGTTGTAACTTACCTTCAGCCTTGCTTTTTTGAACAGCTCTACTGAGGTGTGTTACGTGACGAAGCCTCACAAGCAGCAATGGGACAGACATCACACAGTATGTGGCTCCAAAGCTTACCCCTTTTTCAGAGGTAAAAAGGAAATCTAACTACAGGTTTCCTACAAGGTCCCCAGAGAAATGTCTACTCACTGCTTAAGTTACTTATGTAGTTCTGCTCTTCGGGGTCGGTGATGCTCAGCAGGTCCCCTCCTTGCAGCAGACAGGCGGCGCGTGCCTCACGCCAGGTCAGCACAGACCCGAGGTTGAACTGGTAGCAAAGGTGCGTGTTGGGGTTCTTCTTCCAAAAAACGTCGCAGCCGCTCTCTGCTCAAAAACAGACTCGTCACCAACAGCCCAAGACTACAAACTAATCAGAAATATAACAACTTGGACAATTCAATTAATTAACGACAGTAGCATCCCAATGGAAGCACAATTATGAACTCCTTCCATGTTCCTTTGTTAAAGAACACATGGAAATTGGGCAGTAACAGAATAAAAATGTTGCTCCATATTTCATATGGTTGATAAAACACTCAGGAGCTGATCTGCAGCTGGTGGTGATTTTCACAGCTCTCATGAAGCCAAGACAGCTACATTTTAATTTGCACCAGCTGATCATTTATTCCTAAAGCTGAATGTTGAAATATTCAAACTATGAACACCTCACCCAACTTGTGGAGGAGCAGTCACTGGATGTCCTTCTATCTTGTACTCAAGAGAATAAACGTGCATAATTACAAAGTATAAGCAAGGCTGAAAATACATTCTGTTATAACGGTTGCCCAGAAATCCCCATTACAAAGACACATTTACAGCTGTTTTTAAGATGCTTTGGAACAGAGATTTGAAACATAGCTTGAGCAGGGAGGGCTTTTCCGAACCACTTCTGCTGACAGAAGATACTATTTTGCTTATTTATGCAAGAAGTTGAAACATTCAGGAAGATTATGCATCCAAAATCTCTCCGACAGCAAGTATTTTTAAAGCTATTGCTAAGCGCCTCAGGCCCAAGCCGTGTCCGAGTAGTGCACAGAAGAAAAGGAATGTGCAAGATATAATGCAGTCAAAAGCAGAACGTGACTTTGCAAGAGCAACCCTTACTTTCCATGCTTCAGAGCAGCTGCCTATATATCACTGGGACAGAGGAGAGAGAGGTTTAGCCGCGGGGTAAGGTCAACGGGCTGTGCAGAATAACATCCTTTTGCTCACCCCCTGTGGTTTTGCTTTTGGGATGAGGACTTGGGTCTCCAAAGGCCAAACATGATAAATTATGATAAAATTTGCTGAAGTCTTCTTTCACGTTTTTTAAAGAGACATTCCCCTCTAACAGAAGGGAAGTAACACAAACCAGAGTGCGTCCTGGAATTACTGATGAAGAGCAAAGATACTCTTGGGGGGTGGGGGGAGAGAGAAGACAAGCAACATCTTACCAGCGTTTGGGCAAAACCCCCATTTTTCATCTTGTTCATAGTGAGTTGTTGTAGCACACCAGTCAAATTCCTTTCCATCTCTGGTACATTCATAATACCACTTGTTGTTATATTTAAATGGAAAAATGCATGGGAAACCAAAAGAATTTCCCAGCAAGGTGTATGTTTCTGGAATAAATAAAACACAGAGATTAAAAGAATGCAGACCACAGAAATTTCTTTGCCCCCATACTTCATTATTCCTGTTTTTAGCAGCAATGGTAAAAATAAAATGTCTAAAGTTGTTTTCCAATTTTAATTTATAATTGATAACACAGCATTACAGGTATGAGCAGCATAACTTCAGTGAACACAATTTGGAAATAATAGTTTATGAAATTTGTCACCATGAAACAAGGCAGATTCTCATAACTTACTACAACTGAAAAAAATCAACCCCAAAAACTGAACAATTAACACATAAAATCTGCACTTACATTTCAGAACTACATAAAACAATAGTTATCAGAATCAGTACACGTTCTGATGCAAACTCTACTTATTTGTTATTTGTTTGTCTATGGCAGACGAGCAATTTAGCATTATTTCCCTTGCTCCTCCTACTCTTTATGAACTGGATTTCTGATGTTTTTTCCATTCTCTTTGTCATTCTATGGGAAAGGAAATGTGAAAGACAAAGGAATATTGAATAAGCTTTTAAAAATAAGGTTTTATACCATGGGGAATAATAATCTAGCTAAAGAACTGATGTTGTGTACATCTGTTGTCACAATCAATTAATGCCTTATAAAATATTTCACATATTTTCCTATTGTCCTTTGAGCACCAAAATATTGAGAGAATCCAGTGCAACTGAAAGCTGTAAAAGCTTCACTTCAGTGAGTGCCTCCTTAACCTCAGAGCTTCTACAAAAGGTCAAAGAACCACAGTCATACTTAGAATGAAATTGTTTGTCAAAGATCCCATGTTGATAGCCTAAAGATTAAAGTCCTTCAACTACAAAGTCAGTACATACTGCCAGGTTCCTAGAGGTTTCCAGAGTTAACGGCTGGCTGTGCGCATATAAAAAAGCAGTTTACACATTGTAAACCCCCTTTAAAGCCTTCTGATATGAACAGACGATACAAAGAACATGGGTAAAAAAAAAAAATCAGGATTGCTTCTTTCTGCCTGCTACCATGCTGCTAGCTATGGAGGTGCAAGTGATTATCTCAGCTCTGGCAAGAAACCAAATTCAACAGCTATAGACCTCTCACCGCAGTTATATACAATTATTTCTTTGAAGGTAGAGATTCCCACCCCACCCTGGTGGACTAACAGGCTGGCTTGCATTCGTATGTGCATAAGCTAAGGTAGAAAGAGGAAAATAGAAATTGGAGGTGGAAGAGATTTTGCCAACGCAGCTAATTACTTTGGCCCTGAAACTAGACTAGAAGCATCTGCCTAAGGCTGATCCTTTTCTCCCAGATGCCGCAGCACTAGGGCTAAACCAGGTCTACTTTCATCTCGCTATGTGTACATAGAAAACGTGTAAGACTTTTTGTGGGTTTAAATATTTTCTGTCTGGTCTTAAGCACAAATTCCACCAGGTTTTCAAGAAGAGGTTGGATGCTATAGCGCTTTCCCAGTTATCACAGCTCCCAAACGAATGACTTTGGAGTTTGCAGAGGCCAAGCCCAGCTACACCTACAGAGGAAACCACTGAGACCAGATCTGCCACCCAAACGCCCAGTTCAAATGGGGAGAATCAACAGCTCCAGTCTGAGACATGCTGTGCAAACATTAGGTCTCTCCTTCCACAGAAATGCCGAGGAAGGGGTCAAGGTACAGTCTGTCCGTTGCTGTTTGTAGTCAGTGGGTTTATCTTAGTCCTTATACCTGGAAAACTGTTCAGGTCTGCACACCTGGATCTTGACATGCATTCCTACGCCTTCGCTAGCTGTACAGCAGGATTAATCAAAAACCTGATCTCTGCTCCAAAGTTTGGCACGTTCAGAGTCCAGGCGCTGAACATTGCAAACATTCAGTTCATGCACGCTGTGATCACAGTCTGATTTTCAGTGATGGGAATTCCAAATCCTTCGTTATCTCTCTTTGGGTTTATCTGATAATGAAAGCTGCAGGACAGGCAAGAGCAAATCCTTAGTTACCCTTTTTATTTTATAGAGGACTTGAAATGAGCTTTTCCTGGTTTGCAAGGACACTGGTGCTTTTTGGGGTCAATATAACAGATACGGGGAAAAAAAAACAATTGTGCGGTATGTTCACCACAACCATTGCATATACAAAAGCAAACTTTGAGTCCCAAACCACAAGAGGCTGGAAGGGATCATAAGCACATGACCTTGTTTCACAAGAACTTTTGAAAACTTTTCCCATCTACGTTGCTATGACAAACTTTTATTTTTACCTTGGAAAGGGTGTTCGCAAAGGTCTTCATCATAGGACATGTACTGTTTCCACTGATAAGTAGATTTCTTTTTGGCCACAATACGTTTGCTGTTTTCAACAGCTAATTTGTACTCTGATACACCAACTAATGCTCTTCCATCACAATTCCACCATAACGAGTATTGAGTTGAATCACATTCAAGCATACTTAATGGCTGTTCTGGTCTACTGATGTTCAGTCCTAGACAGGTACTTCTGCCTATGTTGAACAGACGGCGATTGGATACCCATTTCCATAACATGTCTTTTGAGAGTTGACCACAGTCTTCCAGAACAAGGCCAACTGTGTCCACTTTAATGCACATGTTGGAGTCTTCACTTTGGATAATAAATATCCCTTTATCTGTAAGGAAAAAAATAAAAAGTTTCAGTCTGTATAATACTGCAATTGATCAAATAGTATCAAAAGACAAATGTTTTAGCTGGAACTATTTAGGAAGAAAACTGAAAATATCCATCAGAATAACTGGCACTTCAAAAAATAAGAGTACTGGTCTAAATCTACTTCCAGCTGAGTTTTTAACATGTGGACCACTTGCAAGATCACAAAAATAAAGCTAAGTAATATTTCTCATGTTAGATAGCCAAAAAAAAAAAAACAACGGGGTGCCCAAAACCACCAGTTACGTTCAAAGAAAAAAAAACCAAACCACTGGTCACCAAGAAACACTCAGTAATGGGGCACAGTTTTAAGTGTTACAAGAAGTCATACTGTATATTGTAAAATAATGCTGGGGGGGTGGATTGGAGAGTACAATTAAAGTAAAAGCTAAAAAAGTTTAAGGCTGACTGCCATATTCTCTGCCATACTCATTCTTCACTTTCTGCAATTATAGAGGCAGAAAGAAAATATTTTGCATTGTAAATAGGATACAGAAAGGGTAGGATTTCTATACCATGAGAGCTGGTGGCCAAGGGTTAAAGTACACCTTCCCTACTACATGCATATTGTTCAACAGTACATGACTACCCTGGACCACAGCAGATGTTGTGGGGTTAGCCTGACACCCCAGCTTTCTTGGAATCATGTAGAAATTCACTGAACTACGTGACATCACATTAGAAGTATGTGAAAAAAAGTCAGCTGCTTAACGTCTTAGGAACAAATGTTTAACTGAGCATATAGACTGAAAAAAATGAGGGCAGCTGAAGAACTGGAAATCAGCAAAATATAAACTTATAACAGCTCAGCTATTTCATTCACTCTGAAATCCAATGGTAATTAACCCATGGAGTTCCTCTCATGTTATAGGCGAGATATTTATTTTATGCCTTGGGAGATTATGCATTGAAAACCTGAGCAGCACTTCCATTTTGCCTTGAAATTTTACAGTGATTATTTCTGCCAAGTGTGCTTTCTAGCTGCTGTAATTCACTACACCTAACATCCTGAAGCAGTAACTATAATTAAAAAAAAAAACCTATCTCAAACTGACATAGCCCACACCTAAAGCATGAGATGCGGAGGTCAACCAGATGCTGTGTGGCTTTAGTACACAGAGTTTAGGTGTAGCTCTGGAAAAGAAAGACTTTCCAAGCAGCAGCGGGACAGTGCTGTGTAACAGACAGACAGGAGATCAGCTCACCAATATAACATGCACACAACAGGAGGAACAGAGAGGATATAGATTGTGGAGAGGTTTTTGGTTACAGATTCTGCGCAGAGCCCATCAAGTAGTCTGACTTACAGAGAGGACAGAATCACACTGCAGACTGTGTCACTGGTAACGGGGGCTGTTTTCTGCATGGCTGCAGGCATTGGTAGCTTGTGATGGTGTAGGAGAAGGAGGGAGCCTTTCTGACCAGCAGCAGGTGAGAATCGGCCTGTCCCATGTAATTGCATCTCCCAAGCACCTAGCAGCTGTCCTACATTAAGTCCTTAACTACTTGGGGCAGAGAAAGATTCCTTTACTCCATCGTATTTTTTCAGTTCTCAAGTGTCTCGGCTCACTGAAAAAACATCAGCCAACTCACTGTGAAAGACACCCAGCTTGGCCCTTTGCTTTTGAGTTTTCTGTGAAGTTGTGCAGTTTGTGCTGGTTTCATCCTTCTTATCCAACCCAATCTTCCATGGGCAACGTGGGCATCTCTATCTATGTGGCCAGCTCTATCTACGCGGCCAGAAAGGGTTCTGCCTCTCATGCTAGGGTATGTCTTTCCCACAGAGGTTTTATCTTGGTTGACCAAGAAAACACAGTTAATTTGCTAGATAAGTGGAAGCTGGGATGTTGTTAGCACCAGTAAACACTGATTAATGAGGTTAATTCACCATGATACTGGCATTCGCACTTAAATAAACTTCTTATGCAAACTCCCAATCTATCTCCACCTTGACAGCACCCAGCAGCTCCCATACAGCAGCTCCTGGGGGTGGGGGGAGCAACACCACAACCCAAAGATGAAGGATTCACAACCTTTGAGTGCCTTTATCTGTAAGGCTCTTAAGAGTTGCAATGACTGCTGAGAAAAGATAAGGGCCTTCCACAGTATACACAAATAACCCAGCTGGAGGATCTCTGTGAATAATAGCATGCTTCCCTTTCTCATTCTGCAGCCAAGAATGGCCAGACTGTCATTCTTGAGCCACACAGTCCCCTTCCGAATGTGGTTTCCATTCCCCAACTACAAAGTCCAATTGACAAGAGAGCCATGCTGGCCTGAGGACTGCCAGCTCAAGGCAGAAGTAAGACATGAGAGGTGGCAGGCTCAGTGACAGCCCCACAGGCCCAGCTCAGCCCTCTCCTCAAGACAACTGGAGCAACACCAAGACTTGGGAATGCCTCTAGGGCTCCCCTCCTTTCAGACTGTGAAGCTACGCCATCCATTTTACAGGTGCTTTCATAGAAGGGTTCTGTTACGAAGCTCCTGGGGTCAGGGAGGATTCTGTGCCCAAAATCCTGCAGATGAAGAGCTGTAAGGGGCTCTATAAACTTGCAAGCCCCAGAGGACCCAAGTAGCAAAGGAGATAGCCTATGTGTTAGGAACTGACAGGGTGGAGGGAGGCCTTTGGAAGCATCCCGTTTCTCTTACATCCAGGCCCCTCCAGACAAGGACAAGGAGACAAGAAACAAAGCAAAGCCTCAAGCTGATGTGAAGCCACAGATGAAGAGCTGACTGCTCACCAGTACCTCCAAGTCCCTGTTTACTTAGGTTCAACACAGCTAATAATGAATAAACGCCTGTAACAAAACTAGGAGAACAAGATATCTTCATTTCCTTCCTCCTCACCTCCCACTTCCTCCCCAAGAAAAAAAAGCAGTGAGAATTGCTGATGTGGTAACAGAAAAAATAACCGGAATTTATTGGAAATGAGATAAAACATAACCTAGATATCCCTCCAGGTGCAACAAAAGCGATGGGCAGTGGAGTATCAAGCGGGGAGGGCGAAAAGGGGCGCAAGGCACAGCCAGCGGGACGGGGGCGGCCCCTCACCCCTCCCAGACCCCTCACCGCTCCGCGGGGCGAGACCTTCACCCCACCCGTACCCTCAGCCCTCGGGCTGACCCCACCAGGACACTCGCCCCCCACCCCTCGACACGTCCCGGCCGCCCGGCAACACTCGGGGCCGCGGGACAGAGCCCCACGCGGGACGCCCGTGGGCTTCCCCACCGCTGCACGGGGGATGATGGGGGGGACGGCTCAACCCGGCGCGGAGCGGGGAC